>NW_028274808.1:196429071-196583545 GCF_037043125.1 Eumetopias jubatus | reverse complement strand
CTCGCTTGTGCAGGCTCTCTACTCATGTCATCTCTCTGATTCCTCCTGGCCGCATGGGGTTCGCGCTGTGCTCTCCATTTCAGAGGAGGCAAAGATGATGAGGGTGACCTGTAAGTGGCCCAAGTCCACTAAGGTACTGGAGGGTGAGGGAGAGGATCTGAACCTTGCAAAGGAGGCTCCTCAAAGAGTCTCAGGTGGCCAAATAGAAAGAACACAAACATTTTGTGCTGTGATTTCTCGCTCCCTCCCTGCCTGTGTATGGCCGTCAAAGGCGGGGACAGTAGGTTACTCTGCTCAGCTGGGGCATCTGGGGCAGAACTGGTGTCAAATACCAAGCCAGCGGCTGGGTCTCAGCTAGGGAGGGAGCCAGATGCAAGGGAGTGGGGGGGAGAGCAGAGGAGGAAATGAGGGTGCGTCAAAGGGGCACCCCCTCCTGCTCTGCCAGGTTTGCGGTCCATGTGCAAGGCCCAGGGTGGGATGGGGGTCTTCAAAGAGGAGGCTTCCAGGGGCTCGACCATCTTTTCCTGGATGCCAGGGCTCTCCTGAACAGAGACCCAGGGCTTCCCATGAGAATTTAAAAAAATAGAAATCATGCTACAGAATGCCAGGAAGTGAGGAAGCCCATCCACTCTGTGGACACTTCTCAGATTAATGCCATTTACTCTTCACCTCCGACCTGGGAGGGGGCATCAGGGTCCCGATATCTGGAAGAGGGTTAAGTGGCTTGCTGAAAGCCATGCAGCAGGGTGGCATCCCCACTGTACATGAGGGTCCATGTGATTCCATGAGACTGGGCCCCAGCACATGGGACTTGGAATTGAGGCTGTCCCCTTAGGACACATGTTCATTTCCTAGGGCAGGAGAGGGAGCACCACAGAACGGCTGGCTTAAAACAGAACTATGGTTTCTCACAGTTCGAGAGGCTAGCGTTCCAAGATCCAGGTGTCTGCAGGGCCCTGAGCTCTCTGGGTGGAATCCTTCCTTGTCTCTTCCTGCTTCAGTGGTGGCCAAGAAGCCTCTGTGTTTCTTGGCTTGTGTCTGCATCGCTCCAGGCTCCACCTCATGTGGTCTGTCTGTGTTCACACCATCTTCCCTCTGTGTGTCTGTCCAGATTTCTCTTTTCTTATCAGGACACCAGTCATATTGGACTAAGGTCCCACCTACTCAGGTTTGACCTCATCTTAACTTGATTTCTTCCACAAGGATGCCATTTCCCAAATATATAAGGTCCCACTGGCTGGTACAGGGGAGTGGGGAGCAGTTGGGACTTCCAACATATCTTTGGGGAGAACACAGTGCAACCCACAACAGGAATTATGTGTGTACCCCTTTTCTCCCAGGGAGCTGTGTGGTGCTGCCGGACATCCAGACTCTGAGAACACCCCGCTCAGAGCGGAATAATGTCAAGAACTCCCAGGACCCACGGCTCCTTGAGATGACACAGTGCCTTCACCACCTTTGGTAAAGCCCTGGCCTGCTTTCTTGCCACCGCTGGACAGGAATCTTTATGCCCATTTTACAGACGAGGAGATTGAAGTTTAAGAGGGTTAGTAGCATTGCCCGGACCTGCAACTGTATCTGCCTGACTCCAAGACGAGGGTTGGGGTGGGCAGGCAAGGGTTAAGGCTGAGGCAGGGCAGGTGGGCCCAGTCCAGGCCCTGCTGACTCCCAGGGCTTGCTTGCCCTGGGCACCGTCAGTTGCCTGGGAGCTGATTAAGATGTCACAGAGGATTATGATGTCAGGTGCAAGAATCCCACTCCAGGAGGGGTGACTGCTGGGCTGGGAGGGAGGTTACCCTGGCAACGGAGACGGGACATCCATGCAGAGCAGTGGCATAGCATGGCGGGACGGGCATGGGATTTGGGGTCACTCTGTCCCGGGTGCGAATTCTGACCCCTTGGCTCCACCGGCCGGTGACCTCGGGTGAAACAACTCACCTTCCTCAGCTTCTTGTTCCTCATATGCAAGATGGAAGAGAATATTCCATCCCTGGGAGGCTCACATGGAACCACCAAGGAACATCCCCTGGCCTCTACAAGCATGTGCCAAACGGCGGTCCCCAGGGAACCTGGGCAGGCATTAGCTCCAGAGCTGGGGCTCAGGCATGGGCAGGCTTGCCAGGGGTAGCAAAGAAATGGTGCCAAGCCACCTCGCTGCCAAGAGCTGAGGCTGCTTAGAAGGCAGCATCACCTAGCACTGAGGAGCTCTTTAGCAGCCCTCTTTGTGGTGGCCCGTGGGAGATCAAAGACTCTTCCCCATCCCCTAAACTCTGCTCACATAGTGCTGACTGCAACATATAGTTGCTGCCTGCTCACTTGTCGCTTTCCCTGTTCTGCCACGAAGCCCGCGTCTTTAGATCCCTAGAAACCAGCACAGCACCCGAGAAATGTTTGAATGAAGGAAGGAAAAAATGAAAATTTTCTCAACTTCCCCCTTTATGTCTCAGAATAAATTTCTCTATCTTTGAGGAAGAAATAGTCCACCTCTTCTACAAAGCTGCCCCTCCTCAGTGCCCTTAATTCTAATCCTCTTATTTTTCCAAGCCCTGACTTTCCTTTATCTACCCACCCACTCAGCCATCTACCCACCCAGCTATGCAGCCACCCATCCTTCCACCCACCCATCGGTCATCCATCCGTCCATCCATCCACTCATCTATCCACCCGTCCACTCATCCACCCACCAATCCACTCATCCACTCACCCATCAACTCCTCCATCCATCCTTCCACCCACCTATCCATCCATCATCCATCCATCCATCCATTATCCATCCATCCATCCATTCGTCCATCCAACCAGCCGTCTATCCATCCATCCACCCATCCATCTATCCATGACTTTTATTCACTCACCCACCCATTCATCTACCCATCCATTTATCCATTCCTGCACCTATTTACTCCCCACCCATCCACATCTCCATCTACCCATCTACTTATTCACCTACCCATTTACTTCCCCACCCACCCATCCACCCATTACCCATCAGGGCAACAGACATGTGAGTACCTGTCCCTTAGTCACCATGTCCTGTGCTAGCTCTGAGGGGCCCACAGTGTCAAGTCACACTTGACCCTGGCCCTAAGGAATTCTCAATCTTGTAGGGGTGAGAAAACATGAATGCGAATAGCTGTAATGCGCAGGAGCAAGTGAAGAAAAGGGACAACCAGGTACTGGGACCTACAGAAGAGAAGTGTTACACTTGGGAAACAGGGAAGCCTCCCAGGGGAAGCAAGAACTAAAGGGGGCATTTCTCAGAGGAGGGGAATTTGGGCAGGAGAGGTGAGCAAAGAGGCAGCTGGGAAGCAACTCACTTTTCCACGGCCCTCACCACGTACTGATGTCTCCTCCCCTTTGTGGAGCTCTCACACAGGCTCAGAGGGGTTAAGTAACTTTCTCCAAATCACCCAGCCCATAAGTGGTAGAGCAGATTTGAGAAACTCAGATTGCAGCTCCTCAGAGAGGACTTGGTATGGCTTGAGCTGCCTATTTTCTATCATACCTCGTTCTACCGGCATCTGTTGTATCTCTCGCCCACTGGAAGGTCAGCTCTGTGAGGGCAGGGACCTTGCCTTGCTGCCTGCTCAGTCCCCGGAGCCTGGAGCACCGAGCGTGCCCAGAAACATCTCTCCTGAGATGCTGTAGATGCACTGATCCCCGACCCATTCCTCTCTCCCTGGGAGCCTCAGTGCTTAGCTGCCTTCTGACTGTGGGCAGCTGGGTCTGGGAGGTGCCCGGGGCCCCTCAGCCCGACATTGACCCTTCGGGCCTCAGTGCTCCCTGGCCACGGCCGGCATCCCTGCTGCACATTTCTGATCGTCTTAGGAGACACGCACTGGGCAAGCAGATAATTGAAAAGATTACTCCGGGATGGGACTCGTGGACTGTTGATTTATGGCGCGTCATCCCTACTTCAGGGGTTTTATTACAAATTGAAGAATGGCTTCCCAACTTGGGCCTCGTGGCTGCATTTAACCTCCACCAGTCACACAGACCTGCGCTGGCTCCCAGGATATCCGCAAAGTCGCTGTGCCTCAGAGCCCTAGATGGGACCCCCTCCCTTCTCCTGCTCCTCTTCCCCTCCCTCCGTGTGCCTCTCCTCCTTTCTGTGCAGGGGGAGCTGAGTGAGGCGGTTGGTGGGGTGGGAGGGGGCTTCACGGAGAAAATGGAGGGTCTATAAGCATGAGGAAGTTGACTCCACCTTGGAAGCTCAGCAGTCCTCCGGGACCCAGCTCAGAAGTCCCTCTTCTGTGAGGTCCTCCTTCATTCCTATCTGGAAGCCGTCCCTTTGGTGTTTCCAGAGTTCCTGGCTGGCCCTCCGTTCATAGGAATCTGCCCTCCTCACCTGGTGCTGGAGTTGCTGTGTTCACGGTCAATCTCTTCCATCTCCATGAGCACAGAGCTCCGCGGGGGGGGGGGGGGGGGGGGGGGCTGATGCTGGGGAGTGGCGGTAGGATGGCAGGCACTGAGGTGGGGCAGCGAACATGGAGGCTGAAGATCAGTCGGGGACTGGTGTCATAATCCACGGGAGTACAACCCACAGAGCTGCGTGGCTTTGGGCAAATCACTCTACCTCTCTGAATCTGTCATTCCTTATTTATACTATGGAGATAATGACACCCATCTTAGAACACTGTTCTCAACTGGACCAGCAGCAGCCTCACCTGGGAACTTGTGAGCAAGGCTGACCATCGCGCCTCACCCTTGACCTGCTGCTGAATGAGAAATGCTGGAGCCCAGCAAGCCCCAGGGGGTTTGAAGCCAATGGGGTACTGCCAAGAGCAATGTGTGCGGTAATGCAAGTGAAACGAATGGTTGAGACAGGGAGTTGCTGGCCTCCCTTCCTTCGGCCAGAAATGAGGCTGCGGGTGTGGATCTAGCAGGCAAGGCGCTGGCCAGAAAGAAGCGCGTGTCCTGGGGCCAGCAGCTGCTGCTCACAGATCGCAGAGCACCCTCCTTCCCTGGGACAAAGGTCCAAATGTCGAGAAAGGAAGGCAGCCCTGGGCGTCAGGCCTGGGGGGATGCTGGAAGCCTTGGAGAGAAGGGAACAAGTCTGAGTTCGCAAGGGCCCTTGAGGAAGCTGCCAGAAGGGAAGCCAAGCAGCTCTGGGAGGGGGAGAACCAGGGCACTGAGGGACCTGCCCCTTCCCCATTCTGTCCGTTTCTGCCTCTAGACCATCTATAGGGAGAGTTGGGCAGGGCACATTTCCTGCCCTAGTGTGGGCCAACGACACGTGATGATGGGAAAGATGCAGCCACAGACAAGGGGACAGGAATGTCCACCCCCCCCACTGCCCACCCCTGCCACCAAAAGCAGAAAGAGGCCCCGAACAGCATCTCCCCTAGAGCCTTCCAGGGGGAACACGGCCTTGCCACCTGCCTGATTCGGGGCTCTGGCCTCCAGGACCGTGAGAGCAGAAAGTTGTGTTGTTTAAAAGCCGTCCCCCCGTTAGTGGTTCCTACGTCACCCCTAGGAAGTGAGTGCAGATTTTGTGTTAGTTCCCCAAGGACAGATTATGTATTACTCCCTGTTACACAGACGAGGAAGCTGAGGGTCAGAAAGGTTGAGTGCTTTTCCCAGGGTTGCTCAGCACTCAGGGGTCACCAGGATCCCAGGCCAGAAAACAGCAGATGTCCCCGGCACAGCCTTGCTGGCGGGAAGCACCCACCTGAGGGTGACCGTGACTGTGACTTCTTTCTCTTTGCTCCTGTCTTGGGCCTCCCTGTGGAGCAGGTGCTAACAACAGTCTTCCTCTACTTAAACCAGAACACCTCTGATCCCAGGACTCTTTTCTTCCTCGTTTCCTCCCCTCCCTACTCCCCAGGATATCCCTCAGTCTTTCGGTTGAGTAACTTGGGAAACTGAGTCCCGAAGGGCCGCCATCCTCAGGACGGCATGGTCCCTCACGGCTCCGAGTGTGTCCCCAAACCAGCAGTAGCAGCCTTCGCTGGGACCTGGTTAGCCGTGAATGTTTTCATTCTAGAAAATGTTTCGAATGCCAAAGCAGAATCTGCCTTTTAACAAGATTTCCAAGCAAACTGAACGTGCGCCGAAGTCTGCAAACTCAGCATGTGACTGTACAGAGCCCCCCGACACCGTGCCAGGCCCAAGGCTCAGGAAGGGCCGCGGGGGGCTTTGCCTTCTGCGACTGGAGCCCTGGTTTGCCTCCTCTCTCCCCCACTGGTCAGCTTTGCGGTGTGGGTGGGTTTCCCAACCTCTCTGAGCCACGTGTTCACACTTGTGGATAACTGAATCACACTCCTTCACAGTTGTGGCACTCGGGGGACAGTCCCAGTGCCCCCGAAGCGGGGACTTCATGGGGCAGGGGCTGAGCTAGAGAACTTCCTGGCACTTCTAGGGAGGTGGACTCCAGTTCCCCTTCCCCCCATCATCATCCTTCCCTATTTGCAGCAACGGGACCCCCGGGCCGGCTCACAGGGCTCTGGGTATGGTGTAGGTAGCAGCGTTGAAGGCCAAGGGCAGTGCGTCCTCCTTCCTTCCTGCCTGGGCTGGCCTCCCCTGGTCGCCTCCTCACCCGGCCTCTGCTTCTGTCTTCAAATGGCTGTGCCTTCCTGCCCCCATCCCACCTGCCTTTTTCTCAGTCTGGACCCAGGCCCTCTTTGCTCCTCCCTCCCATCCCTGCTCCTCCCCTCCCGCTGCCCCTCCCTTCCTTTCTCCTCCCCTTCGCCCCGGGCGGGGTAGGGAGACATCCCTGGCAAAGACCCCGGAGGCCTCCTCCGCCCAGGTGTGCTGCAGAGCCCCGAGCCCCCTGCCCCTGACACCTCTCACCCCGTCCCAGCGAGCAAGCGCCAGGCTGGTGCGCTCGCTAAGTGAGCAGTCGGGGACCTGCACGGGCGGACGGGACCAGCCTGGAGGTCGCAACCCAGCCCCCTGGGCCCTTCTGTTTCCGCCCTCCTGCCTCCCAGTCCCTGTCTCTCAGTCTCTGCCCCTTTTCTTGTCTGAGCTGGTCTGTGTCGGTTTCTAAGTCCCGCCCTCCTTTCTCACCATGGAAACGGATTTTAATTCTGACCTCCTTCAAACGATTACAAATAGGAGGAGCAAACCGCGGGCCTGGAATCCGTGCGCCGCTCCTTCCTGTGGGGCGGGGCGGTGGCCCTGCAGCCTCGCACAGGCCGCCATGCGTGCGGGGAGCCCCCGGGCCAGAGGGGAAGGACACACTCCCGGCCGCGGGGTCAGAGGGGCACGTGATTCAGGCTGCTCCCCGGCCCCGGCCGCCCCGACCCCGGCTGCGCGGCCGCACTTCATCTCCCCGCTCTCCTTTTATGCAGCGGCGGCGGCAGGGATTTATGGTGACCAGGCCCGGGCCGTGGGGGCGGGGGGGGGGGGGGTCGGGGGGGGCGCAGGTGGGGGAGGCTGGGGCCTGGAGACCCGCCTTGAGGCAGCGCAGAGCTCCAGGACGTCTCACCCATCAAGACCTGTTTGCCTGATCCCTACTCCCCCGGGGGTGGGGGTGGGGGTGGGGGTGGGGGGGAGCTGCACACGGAGACAGCGTGTGTGTGTGTGTGTGTGTGTGTGTGTTGGGGGAAGGTGGGGGGCGAACCAGGCCTCTTTCATCCAGTGGGACTTGTCTCTCTTCATCCCTCTCCCCAGAGACTGAGCGCTATCACTTCAGTCCTTTGGAAAGATTGCATTCCTCATTGGGTTCTGAGGTTTAGCCAGTAAGGATTAGGATTTGCAAGATAGGGGATAAGATTACGTTAAAAGGTTTGATTAAGGAAATAGAGGAAACGCGGTTTAGTGTTTCTTGCCTCTGCTCCTGGTCTTAAAAATGAATGTTTTTATTCTAATTCTGAGGCAATCAGCCATAATCTTGGTTTGCAACCCCCAATTGTATTGTTGGATGTCATGCTTCCTAAAACACATGCACACTGGGCCGCACGCTCACATGCACGCACGCGAACATCGCACACACACAGACGCACATGTACCACATACATGCCCCACATACACGCACATATATGCACACACACATCCACACGCACGTAATCCACAACACACACGCCACATACATGAGCACATAGACATATACACTACACACACACCCCACATCCAGGCAGACACATCCACACACATACAGTAGTAATACATTCACACACAAGTGTAACACACTCTTGATCCCGCACTCACATGCAGTCTCACATGCGCACCACATACGCCCCGTGTATACGCGCACAGCTGACCTGCACTCATGGACACACACAATTTCCCAGCTCTCACTGAGCAAGTATACAGACCCCTGAGATTCCTAACGCTACAAGGAAACCTCAGAAGCCCTCTGGGCCAGAGACAGCAAACTCACTCACCCAGGGGGCAGGTTGACCCGGATAGGACTGGCCCCTTGGGAACAAGGACACCAACACGCAGTGCAGTCGCTGGTGCCGTGTGGGAGACCTGGCCTGGGCTTGCCTCCTCTACTGCTATTTGAGGGGGAGCCGGAGACCAGACTTTTTATTATAAATTTCCCAATTTAAAAATACTGGCCATTGGGGCACCCCAGTGGCTTGGTTGGTTAAGCGTCTGACTCTTGATTTCAGCTGAGGTCATGATCTCAGAGTCGTGAGCTTGAGCCCTGTGTCGGGCTCCACGTTGGGTATGGAGTTTACTTAAGATTCTCTTTCTCCCTCTCCCTCTGCCCCTCCCCACCCTCCATAGGCACAGGTCCACGCGCACACACACGCGCACATGCACACACACACACACACACTCTCTCTCTCTCTCTCTCTCTAAAAAAAAGCTGGATATTGATTCAACTAACAGCGGCAGCAATAGCTCTTTAGGCTTAGTCTGCCATGGGGGCAGCCAATTTAGGACTTGTCAGCAGGGCCATCGTGCCCATTTTACAGATGAGGAAACTGAATTCAGAAAGGACAGTGGCTTTTCCAGGGTTGCTCGGGAGAACATCAGCACAGTCAGGAATAGCGCCAAGATCTTTTGGGCTTTCTCAACAAATCGAACCTCATAAATCCACATTGTTCGCCAAAGAAAAGTTTACCAAAACAGTGGCCTCCTTTAACCTAAAGCTGATACTCCTTCAACATCATCAGCGTCCCTCACCCAGACCGTCCTGCCCTGTGCACTCCTGCCTCTTTATCCCCAAACCCTGGCTTAGCTCCTGGCTGGCAGGCATCCTGATTGTGAATGAGCTTCTTCCTCTGCCAGCAATTTACTTCTTGCGTGTTCTCCCTGCCCCCAGGCACATGGCAGGTCCTAACCGAGCCAGTCCTGGCCCCTCCTGGGGGGTGGGGCTGGGAGACTGGTGTTAGCCGGTGATCTGTGAGCAGAATGGCCTCATGTCCCTCTGGGGAGAAGGACTCAGTAGCCCTTGTGCAGTCCTCCAGAACGCTCTCTCCCACAGGCGTGGGGACTGGCAGTGGTTGCGAGGTAACTACGCCATCTGTCTGGCCCCTGAGTGATGAACAGAGGGGTCTGTGACCCATGGTGGATGCGTAGCATGAACAAGCAATGCTTTTGTTGTTTGGAGCCTGGAGATTGAGGGGAGTGCTGTCACAGCAGCAAAACCTACCCTAGCCCGACTAGTATACGTTTCAGATGCCCATTTCGCATGATTACAGTGTAGGGAGGAACCTCACCTGTTTTGCTCCCTGTTGGGTTCTAGTGCCTACACCAAACCTGGCACTTAGTGAGCATTTAATGAAGGTCCATTGAACAGGTAGACGCGTACCATGGTGCAGTTAGTAGCAATACAGACCCAGATTGGAAACTCAGCTCGGCAGCGTGCCTTAGAGCCAGTGACAACTTGTCTGAGCCTCACTGTCCTCTTCTGTCAAATGGGGGCACAGTGGGGCCCACCTCATAAGGAGGTGCCACGGGTGGTTTGAGATCATCTACCCTGTGTCTTTAGCGCTGGGTCTGGAGCTGGGTAAATGCTCATAAGCAGGAGCTGATGAGAGTCTCATTAACATGATTAATGTGCCAGGGAGGTAGTTGTCTAAATCTCTCCAGGGCATGTGACAATGCCCACTCCAGGGTCCAATCCTAGAGAGTCTCATTCCGTATACCTGGCCCCGGGCCAGAAATCTGCATTTTAAACAAGCCTCCTGGGTGATGTGGTGCAATTCGCTTTAAGAAAGCTGGTCCAAATTTTCACTGGGGAGACTGATTGATGGTGAGTTTCCAAGAAGGTGGAAGGCTTGGTCTGCCTGAATATAATTTGGCATCTGACAAGAGCGCTTATGATTTTCTCACGGCAATCATGCCGAAAACACGCAGCGTGAGGCATGTCCCTTGCACCAAAATCTTGTGGCTCACGGTCTCAGTTCACAGTGATTTCGGAGGAGTGTGTCACCACCCCCACTTTGCAAATGAGGAAACTGACTCATAGAAAGACAGGACTTACCCAGGAGTATCAATCCAGGGAGCGACAGAGCCCCTGGGGAGCTTGGTCTCGCGTACTGTGACGTTATGAATGACCCAACCAGTAAATGTTATTGATGTGGATGAAGAGGGTGTTGTGGAAATCCTGCAAGAATCTCCAAAAACGAGGGACTTACCAGGATAAAATATGATGCAGTTCAATCAGTTCAGTCTAAACACTGATATTTACCTTAAAAAACTTTTATCAAGGCTTAATTGAATACAGTTAAATATATATGTTTAAGATGTGCAACTTACTAAGTTTTACAAATGCGAACAGCCATAAAGCCTTCACCATAACCAAGACCATGCACACGAAATCCGTCTTACATCAGGGCTCCGTAACAGAACCCCACAGACCGGGGGGTTTATGGGACAGAACTTTACTCTCTCACCATTCTGGAAGCTGGAGGTCTGAGCTCGTGGCTCCAGCACGGTGGGGTTCTGGTGAGGGCCTCTTCCTGGCTTGCGCATGGCCTCCTTCTTGCTGTGTGCTCGTGTATGTGCTCTCACTGTGTGCTCACGTGGGCTTTCCTCCATGTGTGTGCAAGGAGCCAGAGGGAGATCTCTCTCTCCTCCTCTTCTCTCCAGGCCACCAATCCTCTCGGATGAGGACCCCAGTCTATGATCGAATTTAACCTGAATGGCTTCCAAGAAGCCCTGTCTCCAAACACAGTTACTTGGTGGTTAAGGGCTTTAGTAGACAGTCCCCGACTTAACAAAGGTTCAGCTTCCGATTTTTTGACCATACAATGGTGAATGTGAAAGTGATATGCATTCAGTAGCACCTGTTCTTCAAATTTTGAATTTTGATCTTTTTCCTGGGCTAGGGACAGGTGGTACCACCCTCTCTCGTGATGCTCTGCGGGGTCGGTGAGCGCAGCCCCCAATCAGCCCACAACCACAAGGGTAAACAACTGATAGACTTATAACAACTTTCAGTACAGAATTCAATAAATTATATGAGCTATTCAACACTTTTTTATAAAATGGGCTTGTGTGAGATGATTTTGCCCAACTATAGGCTAATGCAAGTGTTCTAAGCACATTTAAGGTCGGCTAGCTAAGCTAGGATGTTTGGCAGGTCAGGTGTAGTCAATGCATTTTCGACTTAACAGTATTTCCAACTTACAGTGGGTTGATCAGGATGTAACCCCGTTGTAAGTCGAGGAAGAACTGTAGGAATTTGGGGGGGGCACAATTCAGTCTATTGCAATGGTTAACGTTTCAAACCGAAGTGCTTATCCAAGCATGGATAAAAAATTATGCTCTTAAAAGTTTATTGTGGGACTATTACAATAGTGAAAAGCCAAAGCCGCTTAAATGTCTAGCCACAGGAGAAGGCTAAATAATTATGGTGCATCTTCACAGTAAATTACAAATGTCGACCCACACCTACAACAGCACCTGGCGCTTAGAACGCGCCTAACACGAAAGTTAACAGCTATGCTTACTAAGAGTTTCTAATGATATGAAGACATGCTTACAATGTAGCATTACATGAAAAAAAGCAGGATTTAAAATGGTATAGAAATCTACTGCTGACCACTTAGGCAACAAACACAGAGAAGAGGCTAGAAAATATAATAATTTTAAAAAATTATTTATTCGAGAGAGAGAGAGAGAGAGAGCATGTGCACATGAGCTGGGAGAGGGGCAGAGGGAGAGGGAGAAGCGGACTTCCCGCTGAGCAGGGATTTCCAACTCCATTCCAGGACTCTGGGATCATGACCTGAGCTGAAGGCAGACGCTTAACCGACTGAGCCACCCAGGCGCCCCTAGAAAATATAACAATTTTAACAGAGGTTGTCCTCGGGTGATGAGATTCATGGAAGTTATATTTGTTACTTTACATACTTTTTAGGTCTCCGGGGCACCTGGGTGACTCAGTTGGTTAAGTGCCTGACTCTGGTTTTGGCTTAGGTCGTGATCTCAGGATCCTGGGATCGGTCCCCTTGATGGGTTGCACCCTCAGTGAAAGTGACCACAAATTGTTCAAAGACTGAGACAGATGTAGTCACAGGCTCACACATGTGTGTAGTCTTGGGGTGATTCCCTTGGACTCCTCTGGCTTCAGATTCCATATCTATGAAATGGGGACTGCGGTGCGTTGCCTTGGGAGATTGCTCCAAGGTGAGTATGTGCTGCGTGTGTCTTTTCCTGCCTCCATCGTCCCCGCTTCCTCTCTTTCATCTGTTGTCTGTTCCCTACACTCCTGATGATTTCTCTCCTTTACCCAGTTAACATTTATTGACATAGTCTGTTCCAGACTCAGACTAGCTTCTAGGGACGCAAAGATAAATCAGACATTTTCTCTTCACATTTGAGGAGGGGGAAAAGGTCCACAGTGTGCCAGGGCCGGGCCGGGCCAGGCCAGGCTCTCGGGGCCAACCGCTTCACATTTTCACGACAGTGTGGGTGCCCACCCACCTGCCGGGAAGAAACTGCCCCGGCCGGTGCTGAGCGGGGGCTGGCCCACAGGAGCCCTCCACTAGCAAGTTCTAGGCCCTGTCATCTGACTGCCGCAAAGGGAGCTGGGAATGCCACAGGTGGGCACGGAACTTTGAGGTCAGATGGACTCAAGACAGAGCAGACATCCGATCCGGGCCTGGACGGCTGAGCAGGACAGAAACCCTGGGAAAGAGGGGTTTTTCATTTTCAAAGACTTGGGGTTTGACCTTTGTTGTGTGCCGTGTGACTCATTCTGGTTGGAGTGGAACACAGACCGGGAAGGCAGCCCTGGGAGGTGGCCAAGGAGGTACGCGGCCACAGCTCAAAGGGTTTGGTAGGTGGGACCGAGCAATTACAGCTCTAACCCAGAGGCAATGGGGAGCCCCAGAAGGGCTTGTGCAGGGGGAGGCACCAGGCAGACTTCCGTAGGCAGAGACACCTGTGGCTCAGTGAAGAGCATGGCTCTGGAGCGAGGAAGCGAGAGCAGGTTTGGAAGCTGTGTCCTAACACAGGGAGGGCTGTGGGGATGGGGGCGTGGCAGACCCCAAAAGATAGGAAAATGTGGGTGGTGAGGGAGTGGAGCATGTGGAGAATGCCTGCCAGGCTCCTGAGGGCAGTGACTGTGGGGGATAGGGGTCCCTTCAAAGCCAGGACCGGCTGGAGGAGGGATGGAGGAGGGTGAGAGGAAGGAGGAGGGCACAGGAGGCAGGGGAGAGGCGAGGAGAGGGAGGGGAAGGGGGGAGGGGGGAAGAGGAGTGGGAGGAGCTGACCTCCTCACTAGGGGTTGGGGGGGGTGAGAGAAATCTGCCCAGGGAATTCAGGCAACTCTTGTCCATGCCCTTGGGCGACCTTCCCTGCCCTTCAGAGGTCCTGCCAGGTTTAATGAGAGCCTGTGATGTGCAGAGACTATCAATTAGACAGAGATGAGTTTATTTTGAAGTCCAAGATAGGAATGCCGGTGTCTCCACCAGGTATGTGTTTACACCTCCAGGTCGGCAATGCCAGAAATAAACACTTTGTCACGGCCTCCGAGCTGAGCCCAGGCCCTGGAGAGGTGGGGGGCTGAGGTCTGCCCTCTGGACGCTGGGTCCCGGGGAAAGGGGCCACACTCATCCACGGGGCCCCCTCCTGAATGCCAGGCAGTGCTGAGAGCCAAGGGGTGGCAGGCAGGCCCAGGCAGTGACAACGGATGCGGTCCGCACCCGGGAAGAGTGCACTCGGGCGGCGGCTCCCGGGGCTCCCCAGAGGGTGAGGCCTTCCTGAGGACTGGGATCGGGCGGTCTGGGGGGCTATGCATGTGAGGGGGGACCACGAGCTGCTGCTGAACTGTGCGTCAGTTCCCTGGCCATGCTGAGATAGCCACCAACCGAAATTGTTTCTCACTGTTCTGGGGGCCGGAAGCCCAAAATCAAGACCGGAAGTCCTCAAAATCATGCTCTCTGAAGAATCTAAGGGACAGTCCCTCCTCAACTCTTCCAGCTTCCGGATGGTTCCCAGCTAACCCTTGGCTTGTAGACGTGGCTCTGGTCTCTGCCTGGCTTCACAGGGCCGTCTCTGTGGGCCTCTGTGTCTCTCCTGTTCTCACATGGACGCCCGCCAGGCCGGATTCGGACACGGCCCATCCAGCACAGCCTCGTCCTAATCACACCCGCAAAGACCCAATTCCCAAGGAAGGTCACGTGCGCAGGTTCCAGGTGAACGTGAATTCCGGGGGGGACGCTATTTGATGCAGTTCAGACCGTGAGCAGTTCAGCATGACTGACATTGTCATCTGAGATGGGGAGGCTGCTGGTCAACGTGGGCGGGAAGGCTCAGAGCTGGGGGCCGGATCTGGAGGCCCTGATAGGCCGCAAAGAGAGCCTCAGACCCAAATTGCAAAATCAATAAACACACATCCCCTTTCCCACAGAACATAGGCAGATGTGCCTCCGAGCGGGAGTCCCTTGCAGAATCGTGCAGAAAGGGACCTTAGATTTGCTCGCTGGAGGACCGTGTGAATTTAGGGGGCTCTGGCCTCATCCTCACGGATATGTCTGCAAGCTCTCCAGTGCCCTACAGATTCATTCCCCAGCAGCAGGGAAGGCAGGGGGAAAGGTGGCCAGACCAGAGGCAGCTCTCTTTCCTGGTGTCTAGGACTGTTTTTCTTCTTCCTACAGAGGCTCCCTCTCCGGAAGGTAATGTAGATGGCTGCCCTCTCTCCAGAGAAGACCCCTTGCCTCTGTCAGCCTGGGCCTGGTCCTCGCCATCCACACCTTCTTGGGCTCCCAAGGGGAGCACAGGCGCTTGGGGTCACGCATGAGACCTGGCTCCTGGCTCCTGAGCTCGGAGTGCCCTGGGAGGAGGCTGGGAGGATCGGACGTTTATTTCTTACTTCTGGTGGGCAGAGCGTTGTGCTCAGCACTCATGTTCATTTAGATTTGATTTGAGGACTCCCAGTCACTGCATGCTATGAACTTGGTTATCCCCATTTGACTGAGGGTGGGCGCTGTGGTCCAGGGCAGCTTAGCTGCTGACCAATGAGCTGCACGGTGGTTAAAGTTATGCATCATCTTGGGCTGGGATAGGGGGCCCACTTGTTTGATCAAACACCAGTCTAGATGTGGCCGTGAGGGTTATTTTTTTTAGAATGTGATGAACACTTTAAATCTGTGGACTTCGAGTAAAGCAGAACGAGCCTCCATACTGTGCGTGGGCCGCACCCAATCACCTGAAGGCCTTAAGGGCAAAGATGGAAGTTTTTAAGAGAAGAAGGAATTCTCAAGACTGCGTCATGGAAACCCTGCCTGAGTTTCCAGGCTGCAGATTTTGGCCTCCAGATTGCGACCTCCACTCTTTCCTGCTCGCTGGCCGGCTTTACAGATTTCTGACTTGCCAGTGCTTAACAATCGCATGAACCAATTCCTTAACATCTCTCCCCACTCTCTCTCTCCCTCAGGCCCTCTCTCTCCCCCAACCCCTGGAGAACCCTGAGGACTCCGAGCAACCAAGCAGTGGTTCGGCTGTCCCACAGCAAGCTTCCGTCCGCCTTCCCGCCCGCAGGGCCCCTCTGAATGAGGCGAGCCAGGCACCCGTGGTCATCTCTGAACCCTCACCATGCATGGTGGGCTCCATGGAACGACAGCATTTTGGTGTCATCTGGGAGCTGGTTAGAAATGCAGGCTAGGAAGCAGAGTCCAGCCTTACTGAAACCCAAGCAACATTTTAACAAGATCCCAGGCGACGTGCAGTGCAGTGATAGGCGCTTCTCTGAACATCAGTGGCTTTTCCATCCGCTCACTGCCCTGGCCATTCTGCTTTGGCACATGGTAGGCACGTCATAGACGGTGACTGGCTGATTAGTTGGTCTATGCCTAGCCCCTGACGTTTAGAACTAGCCCTTCCATCCACTGTATCTCTTCTTTCTTGTCCAGACTCTTTTTTTTATCATGATAAAATATACATAAGATTTACCATTTGACCCATTTTTAAGGGTACAGTTCAGTGGCGTTATGTACATTCACAGTGTGGTGCAGCCATCACCACCCTCCGTCTCCAGAACTTTCTCATCTTCCCAAGCTGATTCTCTGTCCCCATGAAACACTGACTTCCGGTGTCCCCTCCCCCAGCCCCGTCGCCCACCGTCTACTTTCTGTCCATGAATCTGACTACTCTGGGAGCTCATGTACGTGGAATCATGCAGTGTCTGTCCTTCTGTGACTGGCTTATTTCACTGAGCATAATGTCCTCCAGGTTCATCCATGTGGTAGCAGGTGTCAGAATGTCCCTCCTTTTTAGAGCTGATGGATAGACCACGTTTACTTACCTGTGCATCTGCTGATGAACATTTGGGGTTGTTTCCAGCTTTTGGCTATTGTGAACAGCTGTGAACATGGGTGTGCAAATATCTGTCTGTGTCCCTCCTTTCAGTTCTTTGCGTATATACCCAGAAGTGGAATTGCGGGGTCCTCTGGCAAGTCTGTGTTTAAGTTTTCTTTAGTTGCTGCTTTGTTTTCTATCCCACCAGCAATGTACAAGGGTTCCAAGTCTCCAAGCCCTCACCAGCACTTGTTTTCCTTGCTGTGTTTTATTTTTGACAGCGGCCATCCTGACAGCGGGGTGTGGGGGGTTGATATCTCACTGGGGTTTTGATCAGGCTCCTTTTCACACTTGGTGGTCTGTGTCCCTCAAGGGAAGAAACCATGTTTTAATCGACCTGCATCCCCAGTGCCAGCACAATGGCACACGGGGTAGGAGCCCAGTGACACAAGGCCGGATGAATGGATGAATGAATGAATGAGTTAGCGGAGAGATTTTCCGATGAATTATGCGGCCAAGCTCAGTTAAGAACCCGCCACCTCACCAAGTTAACCGCCTTTCTGCATTTCTTTACTATAGTTCACGCAGCTCAGGCCAGGAGAGCAAATTCCATTTGCTGCCTTCTTCCTGGAGCCCCAGAGAGGCTGTAGAGTGATTGCAGCCTGTAGCCTGCGGCTACCTGAGTCAGTGATGGAAGGGCTCTGATTCAGTGAGCGTTTTTTTCCCCCTGTTGCAATTTTTTCCCCAGTGGACCCATAATTTCACCAGCAAGTCATGATATATGGCAGTGTGTGTGTGTGTGTGTGTGCACGTGTGTGTGCACGTGTGTGTGTGCGTGCATGTGTGCGTGCATGTGCATGTGTGCGGTGTGTGCATGTGCGTGTGTGCGTGCATGTGCATGTGTGTGCGCGCGTGTGCGTGTGTGCGTGTGATGTATTATTCCCTGTGAACCCCGTGGTTCACAGCGGAATGAGCACTGATTTGCGCACAGACATGCTTCGATGTAAATTGCAGCAACAAGACGCTGCGGTCTTCCTCAGAGGAGGCACCAGCCTCTGGGAGCCTCGATTCCTTTCAGAGTGTAGACTGGGGACACGGGGACCCTCCTGGTCTGATGGTTCTGATACTGAGTAATAATAAATATTATAGGGGCGCCTGGATGGCTCAGTCGGTTAAGTGTCTGACTTTGGCTCAGGTCATGGTCCCAGGGTCCTGGGATCGAGCCCCGCATGGGGCTCCCTGCTCAGCTTGGAGTCTGATTGCCCCTCTCACTTTGCCTCTCCCCCTGCTCATGCTCCCTCTCTCTCTCTTGCAAATAAATAAATCTTAAAAAACAATAATAAATATTTATCAACTACATCAGTGCTTTATATATATCAATTCATTTGCATGGATGCTGTTTTCTCCGTTGTTCAGATGAGAAAACAGTCTCCGGAGGCTAAGTGACTTGCCCAAGATCACGCAGCTAGAGAGTAACGGAGGGAGTCCAGAGCCTGATGGCATGGCGCCAGAGCCCACGAGCTTGACCTCCGTGCGGTGCTCGGGACAGGGCTGCCCACGACCTTCACAGCAAACCCAGAGGCAGAAGCTGTTAGATCTGACTCTCAGAGAGGTTGAGTGACTTTGCTCAAGGTCACACAGCTGGACTGGGCTTCAGCACAGATGGCTGGGATGCAAAGCCCAAGCTCTCAGCATCGTGGGGGAACTACGGCAGTGAAGGGTAAATAGTGGCCGTCATTGTTGGGAATGTTTACCCCCATTGCTCTTTCACTGGCCTTAAGAAAAGTGGCATTGACCCGCAGGGCCTGTTGGCGTCCAGGCGGCTCTCCAAGATTCCACCTTCACCAAGGCCTCCATGGCCAGGGGCGGGCCCGCGGAGGTGCTGACAGTGCAGAGAGCCCCCTGCCAAGCAGCCGGGGGTGGGATCACCCCCACTCTGGGCTGGAGAGCCTGGAGCCTGTCCTGCCAACTACCAGCAACCCTCCCTCCCTCCCGCCCTCTGGGAGTTGTCACGGCAACCGCGTGGGCATCTCAAAGGCGTCTCCTTCAATAATCTGGGCCTCTGATCTCCGGCAGGCCTGTAATGAAGGGACAGTTTGTTAGCGCTGACATAAACATTGGGTTACCCGAGCCGCCTATTTCATGTCGTTTAAGAAGTCAGCTCAAGCCAGCCGACAGCCGAGCAAACTGTGAAGATATTTATTTGTTCAGCTTCCCATGGTGAAAACCAATGTTTATGAGGCCAGGTTTTTTGTTTTTGTTTTTGTTTTTGTTTTTTTTGTAGTTGTTGATTTTGGGGGGGTAAGGAAATAACAATATCTCAGAGAGTGATCACGTACTTTTTTTCCTTCTGTCAACCCACAGCTAAGGCAAGTGGAGGATCAGTGTCTGCGAACGAACACAAAAGATCCCGAGGTGCCCAGCTGTCTGGTTTATGGAGCGCTTTCTCGGGCATTGCTACTTCCATGATGCAACAGCTCCAAGAGGAAGGCAGAGCATCCACTCTTATTGCCCTGGGCAGATGCGGAGAAGAGAAACAGAGAGGTTTAGTCACATACCCAAGGTCACACAGCTGAGGGAGTCAAGATAGGAACCCACCCACGGCTTTTGATTAAAAATCCAGAGTTGTCTCTGCTACCTTGTGCTGTGGGGCCTTGTTGTAGGGTAGCTAAGGAACCGAATGTATTAAACTCCCAAATCTACAGTAGTGAAGGGAGGGGAGTGTGTGACCTAGATCTCTCCAGGGTTTTTCATTATCATTAACTTGATGATGTTTTTGCGAAAAGGAATGATAAGAACAGCGACAAAAACAAAACTTGGCTGCTGTTGGCTTTGTAATTCTTCTTCTTAGCAAGACACGCCCTTGATCAGGGCTCTGGGGTAAGAGGGAAGGTTCCAGATTCTAGGAGCTTGGTAGTGCGGGGTGTCACCAGGGCCTTCCAGCCAAGGATTTAGGGTTCCTCCATCCATCCTTGGTTTCCGTCTTTGGGCCCTGTTGTCCTTGGGTTTGCAAGGTGCTTGCCCTGTATGACCTTGGGCAAGTTCCTTAACCCGCTTGAACCTCGTGTTTCTCATCTGTAAAATGGAGCTGACAACCTCATGCCTTTCTCATAGGTTAGGATTCTGCATGGGGGAGAAAAGTGCTTGCCAAACACGGAAGGTGCTTAGTTCTTGGGCAGCACCACAGTGATGAAGAAAGGACCCTGGGTCAGGGTCAAGGTTCTGATTCCAAGTCAGCGTGATCTGAATGACTATGTCACCAGTCTGGGCTTTCACTTGCTTGTTGCAGAATGGGATGGCTGGACTCCCCATGCTATGCTCTGCATTTTACGAACCATCTCTTACAACTCTTTGGGCACATGTGCCCATTTTACAGAAGAGGAGAGTGAGGCTTGGCAAGGTTAAGGAACCTGTGGAAGGTCCCTGGAGTCCTGAGTGCAGACCCGGGATTTAAACTCAGGCCTGCCTCATTTCCCTTGGTCTCCGGGAGAAGTTAATGGAGTGCCTCTCACGAAAGTGGTGGTAAACAGCCCCATTTTGTCTCAGAGGGATTCATCGGCGCTTTTAATTTCCATCTCCTCCAACTTGAGAGGCTTCTCTGCCCACCCCCAACCCCAAATTAGATGCCACAGGACACAGACCTCCCAACTTCCGATAGAAGGAGCCAGCCCTTCAAGGGGAAAGCATCCTGGCCCCAGTCCTGCTCAGCCACCGGGCCCAGCCGGCGACAGGGGGCGGGGCGCCGGCCCCCTTCCTCTTGGAGCTTGTTTCTGTGGAGCCCCGTCCCCAACTGTCCCCTGGGGTCAGATCCATCACGCCACGGCCTCACTCGATCAGGCGTGCTCAGCCGGAGGGTCAAGCGGCCCGCCGCCGCCGGGCGCTGGGAGCCCATCACAGCCATATTTAATTTAATTAAGGCTGTCAGCGCTATTGATTTTGGCGGTTTCAATTACTAGCCTGTTATGGTTTCTGGATCAACTGATCTGTGATGGGTCCTATCAGCAAAGACACACATTGAGGAGAGGGCCCTTCATCTCCTTTAAAACCTGACACATCCTGCCACGGGCCATAAGTTATTGCTTTTATCCAGCTCAGCTCTCCTTTCCTTCCTCATAATTAATTTCTCATTAGACAGCTCTTTATTGTTTAATTTGTGCAGTTTATAATCAAATTGGGCACATTAATTGTCGTTGAATTTAAGGCTAATGAAAAATAAAGGTTTTCAATAACTTACTCTTCCATTACTCCCGACAAGATAAAATAAAGCGCCCGGAGAAGTGTCAGCTTTTTAAATTATAAATTAGGTTTTTTAAAGAGCATGGGCATTTAAGGAGCAGTTACCACACATTTAGTAATTATAAATCCTATGCTGCAAAACAATTATTAAGATATAATTATGCTGCTTTACTCTTAGGCGGCCCGGCAGCTGGTTCAGGGCCTGATTCTTCGTGGTGGGTGGGTGGGGGTTTCCGTTGGGGTTTGAGGAGGGGAGAAATACCAGCAGAGAGCTAAGTGGGCAGACTGGGAGCCAAAGAGGCATCACCACTTTCGACTGAAATGATCTGATCCAGGGGATACGTCAAATCTCCACTCCTGGTCATGTTTCTGTCTCCTGGAGATCTGTGCGAAAGGCTGCCCAAAGCGCGTGGGTGCGCCCAGCCCCGTGCCAAGTCCCAGAGACACCGCAGGGGAGCCCACATGGGCCAGAGTGACGCCCGCATGGACACGTGGATTCACAGGTTGGCGGGAGCAAGCGAGGGAGTGGTCAGATCCACCCGTGGGGGTGACCAGATCCACCTGTGGGGGTGGCCACATAAGGTTTCCCAGGGGAGGCACTACTTGAGAGTGAAAAGTCTCCTCCTTTGGAGGAAAGAAAGTGATGATCTGCAGGTGGGCTGGCAGGTACAGAGCCATGAGGTCATCACGGAAGGCCTCGAGGCTGAAGGGATGTGGTGGGGTGGAGGGAAGCAAGGGGTTGGCGTGTTTTGTGACCAGATGCCAAGTAGGGCACTGAGAGGCCGCGAGCAACTGAGCCCCTACCATGCGCCATTCACTCTGCTAAGCCCTGTCGTGACATTGTCTCCTGGAATCCAGCCATGTAGCTTGGGGATGTGTTCCCCATTTTGCAGACAAGGAAGCTGAAGCCTGTAGAGGTCAAGTCACTCTCTCAAGGCCACACAGCTCTTAGGTGGTAACACTGGATTTAAAGCTAGGTCTCCTTCACGCTCCACCCGGTTGCACCTGCTGTTCCATGAGCTCCTGCGGAGTACAGGGAGCGGTGATAGGGTTTCAGGAGAAATAAGTGAGGTTGACAAGGCCCAGCTCTTGGAGTGACATCAGGGAGCTGGGTATGTCCCTGGAATCCAAGAGGATGAACACAAGGAAACTGGGGGTACAGGGAAGATGGGCTTTGTGCCAAGCATAGCACTAAAAAGCCTACATGGTCCCACCCTGAATGCTGGATTTATGAGGCATAAAAAGAGATGCATGCGTGCATTCACTCAGCACCACTGTGCCAGGCCCTCTGGACCACAGGTGAGGAGCAAAAGGGAGGAGGCTGACATTCCACAGGCAAAGCAGAAACCTATTTCAATGGAGAAGCTTCCATAAGACGTGTGAGTGTTTGTGAGAGGAACAGGCTGCTCTGGGCCACTGAAGGGTCCCTTGGGAAGAGGTTGGACATGACCTCTCTGAGAAGTGACACTGGAGCTGTAACACCAGGGATCAGCAGGAGGCTCAGGGGAAACCACAGAAGGAGTCCATTTATAACCCCATCCCATGGCAGAGCTTGGCCTCTGGGAAATCCAGGTGCTGGGCCACCACTCACCCGGTTTGGGCCTCAGTTCCCTTGTGTGGGAAAATGAGAGTCACCAAGCTACCCTAGATGATCTGTAAGTTCCCTGCACACACGAGTGAGGTCTTTAAGGGCCTCTGGGCCGAGGTTACTGGGAATTCTCTGAAATGGTTGTCTGCGAGTACCTGTCATCCGCACCCAACTTCCTGATGTTCTTTGGCTTGGAGACGTCTGGATGTCCCACCCCCCTTGAAGGACGAAGTCTGCTGTGCTGGGACTGCCACGGACAGACGCACAGAAGCCGCCTCTCCATCTCCATGCTGCAGGTTCTGATGCTGGACCAGCCCCTCTGTTTCCAAGCAGGGAGTCCACAGTGGGGTGGGGATCAGACCAGCATCTCTGGTGTCCCCACCTCTGCAGCCCGGGACAGACAAAGCATCTTTCACTCTCCAAACGTTGCATCCTCGCAAGTGCACCTGAAGGTAGAGACTTTTGCCCCTTTTTTGCGGATGGGGATAGCGAGGTCCGCTGGGAAAGGAAGGCAGTCTCTCCAGTTCTCCCTATCAGCCTGTCCACTTCATGACCCAGAAGCCCAACGAGGGGTCCTCTTGAGAAATTTCTGTTAGGTTTCTGTAAAAGCTCTCCTCCGGAGGGAGTGGTTTGCTTCCAACAACCACTCGCCCAGCGGCCCCAGCATCCAGGCGCAGAAGGCCCCAGATGATTGAGATGTCTCCCTGTCCCCTGGAGTCTGGAATCCGCAGGAACTCTCTCTGGAGATTTAATTCTCCTAGGAATAGTCACCAACAGAGCTAACAAACAAGCAGATAGCATTTGTTGGCTGTGATGCTTATAAGTGGTACAGTCAAAAAATTATGAGTCTCTGTTTCCTTAGGGGAAGGGAGGACAGCTAGGCCTTCTTCAGGAGATGGTTCGTCAAGTCAAATCAGATGACTGGCCTGAGTTCCTGGCATGAGGCCAGGGCACTGCTCTAGGAGGTGTCGGTGGCAGCGTCCTGTCCACACCTGCTCAGGGGCAGGATCCCAGGCACGGGCACCGCATCCGTCTTGTAGAGGAACCAGCGGAGACTCTCAGGGACAGATCTCACGCCATTAGCAGGAGGCATGGCAGCCGGGGACAGATGCCAAATCCAGGCTCTTACCCACAGCAGTGAGGGTCCCTCGATGAGGAGCGACAAGAGAAAATGCCGAGCCCCAGTGCAGGATTCCAGGGATCCCTCCACGAGGCAGGAGCTGATCCCTTCCCAGGGAAGAGAACCTTCGGCTACTGTCAAACCCATACAGGGCCCACGTGGTTCCCCAAATGGTTTCCCAACCACTATCTGCCGAGAACAAAGTGGATTCACGTTCACAGCATTATGCATTTTTTTTAATTGAGATATAATTCCTGTACCATAAAATCCATCCCGTTAAAGTCGTAGGGTTTTAAGCAGGGGATGTTGGAAGGCTATGGCAGTAGCCTTATGGGTTACTCTCTCTCCAGACAGCCTCTCAAGACAGCCCTATGGTCCCCACCCCCCGATCTTCCCACTCTTGTGTATTTCCCTCCTCTTGAGTGTGGGAGTAACCTATGACCTGCTTCTCTAACCAACGGAATATGGCAAAGCTGATGTTATGTGCATGTGATCAATTTACATTAAGACTATAATATCCGTCTTGCTAAGCAGCTCCCCACTGCTGGCTCTGATGAAGCATGCATCCATTCTGAGAAGCCCAAGTTTGGGCAGGGACCTTCAAATGACATCTGGGAGTTGAGCGCAGCATCCAGCTGACAGTCGACAGGAATCAGAAACCCTCCATCCTACAACTGTAGGGAACGAAATTCTGCCAATAAGTGCCTGAGTTTGTAAGCAGATTCTTTTCTGGCCAAATCTCTGGCCTAGCAGAGAACCCAGTGAAACTGTTTTCAGATGTTGGAAGTCTGAGATAATGAGATAATAAACATATGTTGGTTTAAGCCACTAAACTTGTAGTGACATTGTCATCCAGCAATAGATAACGAATTCAGACACCATTCTCTATGGGTCTGTCCCATTTCTGCACGTTTTACAATCAGGAGCTCTGATTACCTTTGTTCCACATTATCTTTTCAAAGATGTTTATATAGTGAACAGCCCTCAGAAGATCAAGATAGTGTCTGCCTCCCAAAGCAGAGGGCAATTTGTCTGCTGTCTAGTATGATGGAGATAAATATCTCCCTTGAAGACAAAGGTTGGGCAGGTTTGCCTACAGCTCATTATAAAAGATTCAGGTTCCCTAAGCTTGGGGTTCCTTTCCTGTAATGCACCCCTTTGCCTGTGCAGTAATTTCTTGGCCTTTTACTTCACCCTGTGGGAACCGGGGAATTTGAGAAAATAAAATCCTGGCTATTGCTGTCGGTAATAGGCTATTTTTTGTTTCTGATCCAAGAGTCTCATATCTTCTGCCAGCATCCATGACACTGTGCTTGGCTAACTCGTGAGCTTGCAAAGAGATTAAAATCCCAGACCCTTCACAGTCCTGGCAGAGCAGTGACATGATCTTATTTGAATTTTTAAAAACTCTCTGTGTGGAGGGGACAGGCAGGCAAGAACAGAAGTGAGGAGATAAGGTAGGAGTCGATTGAGGTCCACCAGGCAGAAGCCGAGGGTGGAGCCATGATTGAATGTTGTCCCCCTCAGAGTTTTTACGCTGAAGCTCTAACCCCCAATGTGATGATATTAGGAGGTGGGACCTTTGAGAGGTGATTAGGTTTGGATGAGGTCATGAGGGGGGTGCTCCATGATGGGCTTGGCGTCCCTAGAAGAAAACAAGAGACACCAGGGATCTCTCTCTCCACCCGTGGAAAGGTGTCCGTCTGCAAACCAGGAAGTGTCCTCACCAGGATCGGAATCCACTGGCACCTTGATCTTGGATTTTCCAGCCCCCAGAAGCTTGAGAAATGTACATCTGTTGTGTAAGCGACCTGGTGTGTGGTGTGTTGGGGTGGTGTCCCATGCTAAGACACGGGGCTGGGGCCAGGGCAGCCCCCGTGAGGATGACGACTGGGGCTTTGGAGGAACATCTGGCAGGACCTACGGAGGGATGAGAACTCCAAAACACTCCTGAGTGTGGGGCCTGTGCGCACAGAGTGAGGCAGCATTCTTTGCTAAGATGAGGATGGAGAGGCAGGGGCGAGGAGGCAGGGAGACCCCATCTGGTCTGGAACGTGCTGGAGAGCTGCCTGCTGGGGAGCACATGGGTGCCTGATCTGGAGCTCAAGAGTGGCACGGGCTGCAGATCCAGGTTTGCAAGAGAACGCAGAGAGGAGAGAAGGGAGAGGTGGAAAGAGGGTCTGGGTGTGTCTCTGAGACACCCCAACATGTGGAGGGAGAGAAGGGTCTTGAGCACTGACGAAAAGGAGTGAGGCTCTGCATCAGGGTCAGGAAGCCCCTTGTTGGGCCAGGCATTCACTCTCTTGTTTCTGGATTCTAGAGAGGTCCAGGGATTCCTGGACAGGGTCCCTGGAAAGTTAGGAGGTCCTTCGGGGGTTGGGGAAACAATTTACCAACTGCTATGAAAGTTAAGCAGTTAAGCAGAATAATTATACCAGTGTCCACCGAATATCACCCGGACTTCAAGGTCCCTTGGCAGGGGTGACCTGGGCCCCCCCCAACCCGATTCCTTACATCCCCATCCCAGCGGGGAGACTGGCTTGGTTGCCAACTGGTCACCGCTTCCAGCTCCTGGATTTTCATTAAAATCCTGGGCATTTCCCCAGCGCTCAAAGGTGTCCCGATTAATTACCGGCAAGTGTTGGCTCTCCCCCCGGAAATCTGCTGCCCCAGCCTGGCTCTGTCCCCTATGATTTTATTAAAATCCACCTTGCCAGCCAGGGCCCTGAGATTTATGGCCACAGCTAATAGGCTGCCTCCCCACGAGACATAAATCTGGGGCCTGCCTAGGGAGCTGCTCGCTGCTAAGAGGCCAGTTAATTGTTCTACCTAGAGGGTTCCAGGGAGGAATGTTCAATTAGGCCTCTCAGAAAATTTGGAGCATTAAATAAGGTGAACAGGGATTTGGGCACCATTCTTTTCTGAGAAGCAGCCCTGTCTTGTTCCCCTGACTCACTGTAGGCCCCGGGCCTCTGTTAGCTCTTCACTGGCCAGGAGGCATTTTCGAGGATCACGGAGCCGTGCTCTTAGCATTGAGTTAGAAACAGGACGACATGGGGATTTAGCGTCCTACAAAAGTCCTTGAGACTTTTTCACCCAGAGGCAACTCGTGACTGGCCTCTCTGTGTCCTTGGATGAGTTTCTTCCATTCTCGGGGCCTCTACGTCCCTTCCTCTAAGATGGGGTTACACTGTCTACTCCTACCTCACAGCGTTGCTGGAGGATGGAAGTCACTCATTCATGCCTTTGTTCGCGCAACAGCTCGAACCAGCCTCCTGTGTGCCAGGAAGTGTGCTAGATCTGGAGCTCTAGGGAGAGAGAGACAAGATACTGTCATCAAGGAACACCCAGTCCCAAGGGAAGGCCAGCAAAAGGACCCTGGAGATATGAACTGATTTGTGCTGTGATGGAGGCATGGAGGGGGACGGGGTGGAAGGGATGTGGGCACCCAGAGATATCTAGCTGGCTGGGGGGCTGGTATCATCAGTCAGGGAGGACTTCCTGGAAGAAGAGACAGGAATTATATTATTTTGTCGTACCTGCGAGTGGCTGAGCTCCGCTGAGACATCACCCCTGCAGGTCGCACCACAGCACGTCTTCCCCAGAAGCTGATACATGAGCACACTTTAAGAATACCTCACTTTCACTCAAGATTAACAACCACAGGCACTGAGTCCTTTGCTGCTCATTGGGAAGCTGGGGCTCAGAGAGGTAGAGGAACAGGTCCACGGCCACACAGCTGGCAAGGGGTGGCACAGATGGTAAGCCTGAGGCTGACAGCTCTGTGAAATGTTGTGGTCAGACCAGGGGCCTCTGGTGACCACGGTGCATAGCTCCGTGAACCCGTGGCAGTGATGGCCACGGAGCCCAGATCCCATTCTCTGCTGGGTCCCGCCATGGGAGAGGCGTTTCTTCGAGGCACCACATCCGGAGACCTGAATTTTGGCAAAGCCCTGCAATGGGTCAGCACCATGTTGCTGGCGCCCAGTTGTGCACCTGCCTGTGACCTGGCCACATGGTCCCCGGCCGCTGGAAAGAGGACCCCAGTCTTTCCCACTGAGCTCGCAGTCTCCCTTTCCTCTCTCCTCCGTGACATCTCCAGCTCCCGGTTGTTGGAGTGTGGCCTCCAGATAGGGCTGGAGCTGCCCGCCAATCCCTGTGTACGCACTGCCCCATCCCGTGAACCGCTCCCTTACTCAATCCCAACTCCTCACACTTCCCACTGGGGCCGATCCGTACTAACACCAACTCAGATACAGAGTGGAAAACGTCCCCTGGGGGTAGGCGCAAATGACGAGGACGCCTATTCAACCGTCTTCTGTTCCAGGAGCTTTGGCTTTCTGCTGATTTGAGGTTTAATGACTTCCCAGTCTCGCCTGACACATGAACAGGCCATCGCACACGGGGGTTCATTCTCTAAACCCTGTGCTTGTGCCTGACGTGACAACTTGCGGAGCAGAAGGACCTGGGCAGTCTTGGGGACTCTGCCCCTTTGTGCCTCGATTTTCTTTTCCACCATTAGGAAGGAAACAACTAGTCTCCCATGATGGTGGGCGGGGATCCGTGGTGAATCGTGGCTCAGAAAATACTTTGCAAACCGGAAAGTGCAGAGAGAACAGAAGGGATTATCATAATGCTTTGCATTTTTATTTTTAACTTGCGTGAAATTCTGGAAACCATTGGCGGCCAAGAAATGCTAAACTGTAGTTTCTGTTCCATGGGGAAATCGGGTTTATTTTAAGTGGGGGAATTACACAGCGCACAGCTTATTTATTTGGGAAACCGGGACAGATCCGCAGCCACCAGCACCCCCTCTCTCCTTGGCAGTGTCCAGAGTTCACTGCAAAGGTCTGTTGCTCACGGTTGAGGCACTTTCCAGAATGGGAACAGAGCTGTTTCTGCCCCCAGTCATTGCCTCCCTCACCTCCCTCACCTCCCTTACCTCTTCACCTGTTCGGGAGGTCAGCCTGGCTCGGGCGGCCTACCCTGAACGCAGCTCCCCTACAGATATCATAACTGCATACCAGATGAGGCATGGCTGCTAGCTTTCTGGGCACAGAGAAGTAGCTGCACCTCCGGGGTCTCTCAGCAAGCCCACAGAGGACGGATGGCAAGTTTCACAGGCTTGACCCCCTTCAGGAGGAAACACTCGTTGCCCGCTGTGGGGAGTGTTGGTGGCTGAGGCTCTCTCTTGAGTGCCTCTCCAGATTGCCCTCAGCCATCTTGCTCACAGGGGGAGGGAGGGAGGGAGGGAGGGGCAGCCTTCATCCAGTGAGGGGGGAACAGTTCTGTCTGAGGGCCCCTACTCCTGAGCCCACCCCTTCTCTCTCCCCACTAGCATCTCCTGCACATGAATGGCAGAGTGTTTCCCAGGGGACCAGACCTGTGACAAAGATTAAGAGGAGCTGTCCCCATTTCAGAGATGAGAAAACCAAGGCACAGAATGTTGAGAAACTCACTGTAGACCCCGCAGCTGGAAAGTGGTGACCAGAGGTCGTGTGGTTCCCAGGGAGGGGAGCTCAGCACTCACATCAGCGAACACCCACTGTGTGCCCCAGCAGGCGCGCCAGCACATTCCCGAGCCTCCCAGACACTGCGGCCTCCCCCAAACAGGAAAGTGTGGAGTGTGGACCAGGCACCACAGTGACAGCACCGGCCACCAGGCCCCTCCACTGGCCTACTCAGCTGTCCCTTCTTCACTCTGCTTCCCCACAGTTCCCACAACTCTGGGTAACAGCCCCTGCTGGCCTTGGCCACGCGGCGCCTGACGTTCTCTTTGCCAGAGGAGAAGGTGGGACCCTCCGTGCTGGTCCACGGGCCTTGGATAACTAAGATAGTCTCTGCAGACCCATAGCTCACGGTTGGGCTGATGTGTCAGAGGTTCAGTCCCCCAAACTTGGTGCACCAGGCACAGTGCTGGACACTGGAATGCAGAGAAAGGACACTCTCCCTGCCCTTGGTCCCTGCCCAAGCCCCCAGCAAAGAGTAGCCTGCAGTGGTAGAGAGTGGGCCCTGCCTGGGCTGGCCTTCTTCTTCTTTTTCTTTTTTTTTTTTTTTAAAGATTTTATTTATTTATTTGACACAGAAACAGAGATAGCCTGAGAGAGAGCACGAGCAGGGGGAGAGGCAGAGGGAAAGGGAGAAGCAGACTCCCCGCTGAGCAAGGATTCCAATGCGGGGCTCAATCCCAGAACTCTGGGATCATGACCTGAGCCGAAGGCAGTCGCTTAACCACCTGAGCCACCCAGGTGCCCCTGGGCTGGCCTTCCTCTGCTCCAACAACTATATCGGCTGGCTGGACATAATTTGGCGCCTAGCTGCAAGGAAGTCTGGGAAATGTAGTTTTTAGCTTGCCAGCCCCTGTGGTTCTGAAGGGGTAGCCAGGGCGTGAGCAGGGATGTGGGGGCCAGCCAACCACATCAACCTGTCCACGTCTGCTGTGGTTTTCTCCGTGGCTCTGATCAGCATCCCACATTCCTTATGCTTTTATGTTCCTTGTCTTCTCCCATGAGAATGTAAGCACCATCTGATGTACCCCCAAGCACCTACTCAGGACAAACTTATGGGAGGGGTCCAATGAGTATGAATGAATGGTTTAAACCATTGCAACTGCCTCCCACAGATTGGTATGCTCCCAGCCTTTCACCATTTCATCCTCCACACAGTTACTAGGGACCCCTTCCTCCAGAATAAAGCTCATGTTATCTCTCCCCTACTGAGGAATCCCTCCATGGCTCCCAGTTACCCAGGGACCAAGTCCAGACTCTCCTACCAGCCTGCACGGGCCCCCTTACTCCAGACACTGCACCCCCAGCCTCCTCAGGCATGTACTCCTGCCCACCCACTCTGGCTACCCCCAGCTGCACCCAGGCGGGCAGCATGCTTGCTCCTCTGCTCCTGCAGTTTCCTCTGCTGGGATGTCCTCCCACACTTTTTCTTGTTTTTTTTTAAAGATTTTATTTATTTATTTGACAGAGAGACACAGCGAGAGAGGGAACACAAGCAGGGGAGTGGGAGAGGGAGAAGCAGGCTTCCCACGGAGCAGAGAGCCTGATGTGGGGCTCGATCCCAGGACCCTGGGATCATGACCTGAGTGGAAGGCAGATGCTTAAGGACGGAGCCACCCAGGCGCCCCAGCCTCCCACACTTCTTCCAGGGACAGACTCCTGTTCAAGCTCCAAAGCCCAGCCCCAAACTCCCTTCCCCAGCAGGGTTGTGGCTGTCTACTTACCCTTCTTGGTTGCCTTGCTTATCTCCTCTCTAGAAAGTCAGTTCTTAGAGGCCAGTGTCTCTGTCCTAACAAGCTCTGCAACCCCAGAACAAATACCTGGCACAAAATGGGCTCACCAGAAATGCTGGCTGGCTGGCTGGCTGGCTGGATGATTGGTTGGATGGATGATTGGATGGATGGACGATGGATGGATGGATGGATGGATGGATGGATGGATGGATGGATGCATGGTTGGATGGATGGATGGTTGGATGATTGGATGGATGGATGGATGGATGGATGGATGGATGGATGGATGGTTGGATGGATGGATGGTTGGATAGATGGTTGGTTGGTTGGATGGATGGATGGTTGGATGGATGGATGGTTGGATAGATGGTTGGTTGGTTGGATGGATGGATGGATGTGTGGTTGGATGGATGGATGGATGGATGGTTGGATGGATATGCAGGGCAAGTTCTAAGAACACCAAGTCGTGGCTAGACTTAGGATTTGGGACATATTCGTGGAATTCTTTTCATACTGTCTTCCTTACTTGATCCTCACCTACAGTGCTGTGAGGTCATCAACGTGCAGGTTTTCACTCCCATTTTATAGGTGGAGAAACCGAGGCCAGAAGAGGTTTAAGCAACCTACACAGCAAGTGGCAAAATGGAGGCCAAAACAATGACCCCGTGACTCCAGAGGCAGTGCTCCTGGCTCAGCTCGCCCTAAGGTAGCATGAAGTACAACAATTAAGACTTCCCTGAGAGGGGCCTTTTGATCCAAATTATATGGCCCTTTGTGCTCCAGAGCAATTAACATGGAGCCACTGGATGGCATTCGCAGCTGGAGTACCAGCGTGGGCGACACGGACGCATCATTATGTGGTGCCACGCAGCCTGCCCCGCCCTGCCTGGACCGAGGGCTGCCGAGTGTGGGCCTCAGAGCTGGAAAGGAGGCCGCGCCAGACTTCCTGGCTCAATTCTCCCCTTCTCAGAGAGGACCGCTCTGACCACCCTCTTGAAACCTGCCTTCTGCCTCCCCGCCCAACCCCAGGCCCCAGCCACTCTCCTCCCCGGGTCACACTCTACTCTCTTTTGTCACCCACACTTCCCTGGCATCTCACGTGGAGCCCGGCTTATAGCAGACGCTCAGGTGACTTGGGCTGAGGGAATGAATGAACACATGAGCACACGAATGATTCACAAATGCCAGCGCAAGTCACCTTCCCCCTCTCCAGCCTCTGCATGCCCCTCTGTGGAGTGGGGACAGGCACTCCTACTTGACCCAGTGAATGCAAATCTCCCGAGGTAACAGCGGGAGAAGCACTTGGCATGGGGCCTGGCACTTTGCAGGGTCTCAAAAGCTTTTTTCTCGTCCTTCTGATCTCTCCCCTGCCCCCCAATTCCTGCAGTGGCCCTTGTGTCATTTAATACGATTTCACCTCTCCGAGTTAGTGACTGTCCGAAGGTAGAGGGAATCAGGGTTCCGGTCATCTACCACTGGGGAGCAAAGGACCCCAATGTTAGTGGTTTAAGGCAATCGTTTTATTCCGCGTGATGATTTGGGGGTCAGAGATCTGGGCAGGGTCCCTCAGGGCAATCCTTATGCTCCGTGTGGCCTTGACTGGGTCAAGGTGTTGTTCAGCAGGCCGCCGGGGCCGGGCTGGGCTGAAGGAGATGTGCCCACACAGAAAGACAAGTTCAAGGCAATTCTCTTTGCACATGGGCTCATTATGCAAGTCCCGGTAGGTATGGCGTGGCAGGGGCAAGCAGACATCTTCGTCACATGAGAGAATCTAGTGAAGTGACATGCGCAATGTCATCTCCAGCAAGCTGCTCTCCCTGCTTGACTCCAGCACTCACTTGGTTAAAACCACAGCCCTCCCCCCCCCCCCCCCCGCATCTCTCTGTAGATCAGCTGCTGTCAGCAAGGGGCTGGGGGTCCAGGTGGCATGATGGGGGTGACAAGAACAGGGTAGTGGTGGCATGTGGCCGCTCCCACTGCAGTTGCAAAGGAGGTTGTAAAGAGCTGTAGTCAGCTCAGGCCACCACGACACAATACCACAGACGGGCTGACTTAACAGAAATTTATTTTCTCACAGGCTGGAAGTCCAAGAGTAAAATGTCAGTGTGGGACGCCTGGGTGGCTCAGTCGGTGAAGCATCTGCCTTTGGCTCAGGTCATGATCTCGGGGTCCTGGGATGGAGCCCCGAATCGGGCTCCCTGCTCAGCGGGGCGTCTGCTTCTCCCTCTGCACCTGCCCCCTGCTTGTGTACTCTCTCTCTCTTTGTCAAATAAATAAATAAAATCTTTTAAAAAAAGATGTCAGCATGGTTGTGTTCCAGTAAGACCCTTTTCCTGGCTTGCACACAGCCTCCTTCTGGCTGTGTCCTCACGTGGCAGAGAGAGAGAGATGGAGAGAAGGCCGCCAGGCCTATCAGGTTAGGGCCCACCCGTTACAACCCCATTTCACCTCAACTACCTCCTAGAAGCTCTGTCTCCATATACAGTCACACTGGGTGTCAAGGCTTCAGCTCGTGGATTAAAGGGAAGACATAAATCAGTTTGTCACATGAAGTTTTCAAAGATGCATGATTTCCCAAAAGTGGATAAACGTGGCAAAATGTTTTTCTTCGGTTCCTGTTGTTGCTGCAACAGATTATCAAACTTAGTGACTTCACGCGGATTTATTATCTCGCAGTTCTGGAGGTCAGAAATCTGAAAATGCGTCCCGCTGGGGCTAAAACCAAGGTGACTTTCCTTCTGGAGGCTCTCAGGAGAACCAGCTTCCTTGCCTTTTCCAGCTTCCAGAGGCTTCTGTGTCCCTTGGCTCGAGGCCCCTTCCAATCCTCATTGACAGTCGGGCAGCATCTTCTGTCCCCTCTGACCTCTCCTCCCATCCTCACATCTCCTTCTACATCCGACCCTCGGGCCCCCCTTGATAAGGACCCTGGTGAGTCCATTGGGTCCACTCGGCACAATCTAGGCTAACCTCCCCCTCCCAAGATCCTTAACATTAATTCCATCCTAGAGGGCCCCTTCTCATGGAAGGTGACATACTCGCAGGTTCTAGGGCCTGGGATGGAGGTCATCTTTGGGAACCCACTGCTTTTTAAGAAATCTTCTGCCACAAGCAAAGCTGGGGACGAAAGAAGATCTGGAGGAATGAAATGCCAGAACATTCAGGGAAGAGCAAACCCACCACACTGAGATAGCATAGGAGCTTTCAAGACAGTGATTTGAGAATTTGCCATAGCAGAGGTCCTTTGGAGTGCTGATGAAGTCCTCATCCTTTTACCAGCATCCTGGTAAAAAGGATGCCGTTTATGTGGTATGTCTTGTTGTCCTCTGCCTTGTCAGACTCTCCAGAAGGACTGATGACTCTTATCTATCTTGATTGGTCTCAGGAATCAGTTTACAATTTTAATAGACCAAATTGTGTGAAATATTATTTAAACCATTTTTTTTGCAATTTTAAAATTTTATTTACAAGATAAACCCCATTTAGCTTCCCCCTGCCCCACATCAACTACTAGGACGTTTGGGTGTCTTTCCCAGAACCCTCCATCCTTGATAGCCAGGAGCTCCTGCTTACAAACAGGAGTTGGGTCCAGAGTCTCAATGAGGCGCAGGAGAGCAGAGTTCTGTGTGGCAGGGGGCTTGAGTCAGAAAGATGTCACAGATGAGCTGATTTCGAGATGAGGTGCTGGCTTGGCTGCCAAAACAGGCAGCATGTATCAGGCAGCAGGTTCACAAGAGTGTAGGCACTGAGGCATGAAAATGCCTGGAAAGTTCTAGAAGGTTCTGGAATTCTAAGCTGTTCCAAAGGGTGCAGTGGTAGTGGGGTCCTAGGAACGAGGAGGAAGGAAAGTACACTGCAGCTCACGTTGGAGGCTGTGGACAAGAACCATGGAGCGTCCCATAAAGAACTCACTCAGGATGTAACAGAATGCAGTTGCTTTCAGCTCCCTGAATAAGGGACAACAAAGGAAGGATGAGGAGCCAGTGGAGAGTCATGGTTAGGAGCACAAGCTCCTGAGCCATGGTGCTTGGGTTCATATTCTGGGCTTGACCCATGTCTAGTTGTGTGACTTTGGGCACGTTCCTTCACCTCTCTGTGACTCCATTTCCTCGTCTGTAAAATAAGGACAATAACAGTTCCTAGCTGGGAGGCTGGGATGTACCAGGTCAGCTCACATAGACTTGTAAGGCCAAGGCTTGACCCAGTAGAGGCATTCATACATCTGATCCTGCTGGCTCTCTACTCAGGAACCCGTTTTACTTTGGACTATTTTCCTCTTGCTGGGAAGAATGCTATGTTTGAAATTCATAACTCGTGTGGTTACAGCCCTTTTATCCATTATTTCTGTTTCTCTTCTGACAACTAAAAAAAAAAAAAAACCCCAGCTTCACTGACGTATAATTGACACACAATAAATTGCATATATTTTAAGTGTACAATTTCATGGAATATTAACACATGCATATGACTGTGAATCTACCATCATAATGAAGTTAATTAACATAAAACACATCACTCGCTCAATGTTTCCTGCTGCCTCTTTGGAATCCCTTCGTGGTCCCCACTCCACTGTACTCCTCAGCAACCACTGATCTTTTTACTACACATTTCCTAGAATTTTATGTCAATGGAATCATACAGGATGTGCCCTTTTTGTCAGGCTTCTTTCGCTCGGCATAATAAACTTGAGATTCCTCTTTGTGGTCGCATATATTAAAAGGTCATTTCTTTTTTATTGCCGAGGAGTATTCCGTTGTAGTTATACCACAATTTGTGTAGGCATTTACCCGCTGGTGGACATTTGGATTGTTTCCAGATTGGGGCTATTACAAATAAAGCTGCTATGAACATTAGTGTATAGATCTGTCTGAACATATGCTTTCATCTCTCTTGCTTAAATACCTAGTGGTAGAATGCATGGGTCATACAGCGGTGTAACTTTTTAAGAAACTGCCAAACTATTTCCCAAAGTGGTTGAATGCTTTCACATTCCTCCAAGCGGTGTATGAGACTTTGGTTGTTCTGCATTCTCATCAGCACTTGGTATGGTCTGTCTCTAAATTTAGCCATTCTAGTGAGTATGTAGTGGTATATCCTTGTGGTTTTGATTTGCACTTCCCAATGATTAATGATGTTGGGCGTTGTTTCATGTGAATTTTTCCCATCTGCAAGTCTTTAGTGAAGTGACTATTCATATCTTTTGCCCATTAAAAACAAAATAATTTGTTGACACAAGAAACAAGGGTTGGCAAGGATATGGAGGAAAAGGAACCCTCGTGCACTGTTGGTGGGAATGCAAATTTGTACAGCCACTGTGGAAAACAGTATGGGAGTTTCTAAAAAGCTAAAAATAGAAATACCATATGATCCAGTAATTCCACTCTTGGGTATTTACCCAAAGAAAATGAAAACACTAATTTGAAAAGATATCTGCACTCCTATGTTTATTGCAACAGTATTTACAACAACCAAGTTATAGAAACAGCCTAAGTGTCCATCAATAGATGAATGGATAAAGAAGACGTGATATATATGGATATTGTTCAACCATAAAAAAAAAAGAAAGAGATCTTGTCATTTGCAACAACAAAAAAACAGATTTTTAACTGTAGAGAACAAACTGGTGGTTGCCAGAATGGAGGTGGGTGGGAGGACGGGTCGAGTAGATAAAGGGAATTACACAAGCACACTTAGCTCTACGAGCACTGAGAAATGTACAGAATTGTTGAATCATTACATTGTACACCTGAAACTAATACAAATCCTTTCGGTTAGACATTGACAAAAATTTTACCTAGTTTGTGGCTTGCCTTTTTATTTGTGTGAATGTCCTTTGAAGAGCAAAAAAATTTTATTTAATGAACTACAATTTGATCTTTTTCTTCTATAGTTTGTGGCTTCTGTATCCTATTTAAGACATCGGTGCCCAATCCATGATCCACGATTTTCTACTACACTTTCTTCTTGAAGTTTTACAGTTTTAGCTGTTACATGTAGATTTATGACCTATTTAACTTGGTTTTAGCATGTGCTTTGAGGTAAATGTCAGGGTTCATTTTCTTGCATATGGCTATCCAGTTGTCACAGCTTCATTTGTTGAAAGATCACCCTTCCCTCCTTGAATTGCTTCGACGCTTTGGCAAAAATCGATCGTTGGCCCTGGTTCCAGGTCAGATAGAGTAAGCATCTGTCTCTCCCACTGAATGCAACTGTAAAACCTGCACAGAATGCCTGCAGCTGCTATATGGGACTCTGAAATGGAAATACATAGTGGAGGATAAAGGAAGAGCGCCAGAATTTGAAGGACCATTGAAAAATGAATTTATCATTTTTTTAATGCATCTAGAAACCCAAAAATGAGACCACTGTGGCCCAGAGAGCTCTCAAAGAAGCCCTCTACCTCCAGCTCAGAGAGTAAGAAATAGAATCCCAACTATCAGGGCAAGTGTGAAACTCCCCTGGGTTTTCCCATCCTTTCCCGTTCCATCCCCAACACCTAAGACATCCTAAAGCAGCAGCAGAAGTTCCAGCAATGAGCCCCTGCAAGAGCCAACCTGAGGAAGTGGAATCTTTTCTCCCCATTGCTGGAGCTGCGGTCATGAGTGTGGTCAAGGCTCCTTGCTTTTTTCTCGCTCAGTCCTTCTGCCCTTTGGCTGTAGATATGAACTTGTAAAAAAAAAGAGGACATTAATTCAAGTCACAGCTTTCTGGCCAGAGGACTGAAAAAGGAAGCCCTGGAAATTTGAAAGTACTTGGAAAATCATGGAGAAGGAGGGACTTTGGAAAGTGACCTCACAAAGCTCTTTCTGACCTCCCGGATTTATCCCCTCCTCCCACCCCCATCCACCACCTGTAGGGGTGCAGATCTTTTCTTATACTATCTAGTATATCTTTGACAACTAATGTAAAAGTAGACCACGGTCCAAGGTCACCGCACCTCTCAGGCTCACCAACACCAAGCAATGGACAGAGCACATGTGGGACACATTGGAATGGCATGCTAAAGACTCAGTAGAAGCTCAGACCATTAATTTGAGACCCTTCTTCTTTTTATAAAATGGGTATTTACTCCTATAAATTTACCCTAAGTGTTGCTTTGACTGCATCTCACACATTTTGATAAGTTGTGTTTTATTTCTTTAATCATCTCAAAATACTTTCTAATTTCACCTTTGATTTCTTCTTTGACCCATTGGTTGTTTAGAAGAGCGTTACTTTCCAAATATCTTTCTGTTACTGATTTATAATTTAATTCTGTTGTGTTCAGAGAACATACTTTACATGATATGAATCCTTTTACATTTATTGAGACTTGTTTTATGACCCAGAATATGATCATTTTGGTAAATATTCCATGTACACTTGAAAAAAATTATGTTGCTCTTGTTGGATGAGGTATTTTAGAAGTGTCCATTAGGTCTACTTAGGTGATAGTTTTCAAATCTTTTATGTTCTCAGTGATTTTTGTTCTACCCGCTCCAGCTGTTATTGAGAGGGGATGTTCAAATCTGTGACTAATTGTACATTTGTCTATTTCTCCTCTCAATTCTATCAGTTTTTACTCCGTGTATCTTAAAGCTATGTAAGTAGGAGGATAAACATTTAGGATTGTTATTTCATCCTCACAAATGACTCCTTTATCATTTTGAAATTATTCTTTTTATCCTTGGTAACATTTTTGCTCTGAAACCTACTTGTCTGATATTAATATAGACAATCCAGTTTTGGGAGGTGCGGGGGATAGTGCTAGCATGGTCTTTTTCCATCCTTTTGTAAAAACAAATTTGTATATTTACACTGGGTTTCATGTAGGCAACATATAGTTGGATTTTGCTTTTTAAGTTCAGTCTGACAATCTCTGCCTTTTAATTGGAGTGTTTAGCCTTTTTACATTTAATGTAATTATTTATACGGTTGAGTTTAAATGTATCATCTTACTGTTTGTTTTTTCATTTTGTCCCCTGTTCTTTGTCCTCCCTTTCTTCTTTTTTCTGTCTCCTTCCTTCCTTCCTTCCTTCCTTCCTTCCTTCCTTCCTTCCTTTTCTTTCTTTCTTTCTTTCTTTCTTTCTTTCTTTCTTTCTTTCTTTCTTTCTTTCTTTCTTTCTTTCTTTCTTTCTTCCTTCCTTTCTTCCTTCCTTCCTTCCTTCCTTCCTTCCTTCCTTCCTTTCTTCCCTTCCTGCATTCCTGCCTTCTTTCTTTCTTTTTTTAAATGATGCCATGTTAGTCCCTTTGTTGGCTTATTTGTTATAACTCAGTTTTTTTTCCTCTAGTGATGTTGTAGGGCTGAGAGTTTACATTTGTCATTTATCACAGTTTAAGTCATATCACTTTACATATAAGATAAGAATCAACTTCCTCCTGGCCTTTGTGGTATTGTTGTCATACATTCTTCTACCCAAGTTATAAACCACATGATACTTAGTTACTATTTTGGTTTTAAACTGTTGGTTATGTTTTAAAGAGATCAAAAATAATTTTTAAAAAATCTTGGAGTTACCAACACATTTACCATTTCTGGTGCTCTTTTTTCCTTTGTATAGATCCAGGATTCCAACAAGTGCATTTTCCTTCTGCCTGAATGATTTCCTTTAATACTTCTTGTAGTACTGCTGTGCTGCTTTTAATTTTCATGTGTCCTTTTTGCCTTTCTTTTTCATTTCACCTTTCTTTCAAAAAATATTTTCACTGGGCATAAATTCGAGTTGCTGGGGCTTTTTGTTTAGTACTTGAAAGATTTTGCTCCACTTACTTCTGGCTTGCATTGTTCCCAATGAGTAATCTGCTCCCATTGTTCTCATTGTTCTGTACACAATGTGTCTTTTCATCACAGACTATTTTTAAGATTTTCTCTTTATCACTGGTTTTAAGCAATTTGATTGTGATGTGCCTCACTGAAGTTTTCTTGGTATTTCTTATACTTGGGGTTCATTGAACCTCCTGGCTCTGTGGGCTAAAATTTTCATCAAATTTAGAAGTCTTTTAGCTATTAGTTCTTCTGATATTGTTTCTTTTATTCTGTCTCTCCTCTCCTCTGCAGACTACAATTATACATATATTACCAATATTGGAGGTTATACAACAACTCACTGATGCTCTGCTCATTTTTTTCCCCAGTCTTTCTCCTCTCAATGTTTTAGTTTTGGGTAGTTTCTAGTACTATGTCTTCAGGTTTACCTGTCTTTTTTTTTTTTTTTTTCTCTGCAGTTCCTAATCTGCTATTAATCTTCCAGATCTCAACACATTCAATCTTTCCTCTACTTTCTTGGACATCATTATTGTAATAGTTTTAGGGTGTTTGTCTCTTAATGTTATCATCTGTGCCATTTTGTGTTCTGTAGAAACAGATACAATATAGAAATTGATTTTTCTCATCACGGATTGTATTTTCCTGCTTCTTTGCATGTCTGGTAATTTTTATGCCATATATTATGGTTTTTATTCTCATATGTGCTGGATATTTTAATATTCTGTAAGTATTCTTGAGCTTTTTTTCTATGACACAGTTAAGTGACTTGGAAACCATTTTTCCTTTGGGACATGTTTGTTGGGTGGTGTCAGGGCAGCCTTTAGTCTAGAGCTACTTTTATCCACTCTTGAGGCAATAAATACCCTTCCATGTACCCTACTTGATGTCCTTTGAATTGTGAAGTTTTTCCATTCTGGCTGGTGAAAACTCTAGGTATTTCTGTTTGAGCTCTAGGGATTACTTCCTCCAAATCCTTGGAAGAGGATGGGATCCTTGCACATGTGTGCTGAGTAGTAATCAGATGAAGACTCGAGAGGTACCATCTTCAGATCTCTGTGTGCATCCTCTCCTCACTAATATTCTGCTTTGCAAGCTCCAGTCATCTCATACTCCTGAACCCCTAACTCTATTCCTCAGCTCATGGACACCTGCCAAATTCTGCCTGGGTTCTACCTCCCTGCGCTGGTCTCTAGCAATAAGCTGGGGTAATTGCAGGGAACTCCTTGTTTGTTTTCGGTCTCAGGGATGCTGTCCTGTGCTGCTTGATATTCAACATCTGAGCACTGTTGTTTCTCATGCTTTGTCTGAATTTGTAGTTGTTTCAAGGGGAGGCTAAATCTGATCCCTATGACTATTTTTTTGCAGGAAGCAAAATCTCCTCATAATATTTTGAGGTAGGTTTTTTTCTCCCCTTTCACTAGACAAGAAACTGAGGTTCAAAGAGATTCTGAGACATTCTCATGGTCACACAGCCATGATGTGGGAGTACTGAGTCTATAAAACAGATGCCTTGCCTTGGAGGCTTGTGTTTTCTTAATGCTCCCCCATGCTGATAATTGTCAAGAAATTGACTAGGGATGGGCATGAAGAACCCAAGTTCAGCTAGTAGAATTATTGTTGCACAAGTCTATTTGGACCAAAGGTACTCAACCCTAATGGATGCTATTGAAGATTTAGGGAATGTATGGACTCTCTTCCTAGAAAATCATGTGTATATGTTCCTAATTTTGCATACAACTTTAGGAACTCTTTGACCCCACTCTGGAAGAGATGGCCGGGAGTCTATTCAATTATCTACTTCCCTTCTTTCTTTCTAAGAGCACTCCAGTCTTGTTGGGAGCCAGCAATGTACCAGCTCAAATACAAATGCAATTTCCCAGCCTTTCTTGGAGTTTGCAGTGGTCAGTGGAAAGTGTGGGGAAGATCTTCCCAGCAAAGGTCTTAAATACGAACGAACCAGCTGGCATGCATACATTTGCCCTTGCATTTACCCTTTCTTCCTGCTCAGAAAGACTTCGTGAAGGTGGGGGTGGAGGACAGACCCTGTGACCATGACGACAAGAACTTCAGGCTGCAGATGATGGGGCTGAGCAGGGAGGAGGCATAGGCCCTGATGAGTCCTGGATCCTGGACCAGCTGTTTCCAGCACTTTTGTGTGAGAGAAAAATGAATTATATTTATCTATACCCTTGGAAGGTGGCCACATCTCACTGAACCTCTTAAGGAGAGCAAAGACTTTGTCTCCTTCACTGTAACTTTCATGGAGATAAGCATAAGGTCAGAAGCATGGGGATGTTGCAAATAAAAATGACAGAAGATGATACTTAGAAAGTAAAATACGACACAACATAATCATCCATCAACATTGAAACATGAAGAAACTGATCAGGTTAGTCCCAGCAGAAAGCAAACCCTTGCAGAAATGGGACATGGGAGAAGTTGGTTATGACACGGTGCAGGCAACTGGGACCCGAGCTTCAGATCCTCCTACCTCCACCAAGAGCTCCACCAAATCATTTTTCCTCTCTGAACATGTTTCCATCAGAATAAAAGGAGTACGGTTTTCAACCTTGCAAGCTTTTCAACCTTGATTTTCTCCTTAGCTCTTAGATAGAGTCCAATGGCTTTGTTATGGACTTACCTCATCTCTATAAAGGTACATGAAAATTTTAAGGCACCCCCTCCTTAGCAAGAGGGAGTTAGACTTGTACCCCTTGACTCTGTAGGTCAGCTTCCTTTCCCATTGCTGATGAGAAACCACTTCTCTTGAGAGTTAAGACTGCAGGCTTCCATGAGGAAAAAGATACAGTCCATTTATATGCATGGAGGTATTCCAGGTCTGGGGAACCAGGAGTTTTGCTCAGTTAGGGAGCCTGCAGCCATACAGCATATTCTACTGGAGAGGCAGTAAAGCATAGTAGCTAACAGTCAGATGGACCAACGTGGCTTCAGATGCTATCACCAAGACTCAGGATTCTCCACTGCAGCACAGAGAAAAAGGCAGCATCTTCCTGACAGGAATTAGGATCATAAAGATGAGGGGATTAAAGTGCCCATGATGCCAAGCTTTTGGCACAGTTCCTGGAGCACAGAGAGCTCCAAATGTTGACCATTAAGATGCTGTGTGCCTAACAGTGTGCTCAGGGATGTGGAGGGAGGGGCATTAGACACATTCCTGAATGCCTTTACCATGCTGGGCAATGTGCTAGATGCTTCACAGTCCCCATCTTTGAAACTCTTAAAGCTTATAAGGAAGATCTTTCTATTTCATCCCATTTCATTTTTCACTATACCTCTGCCAACTAGGATTTATTACATCCATTTTCGTTTTTTATGAGATGAAGACATTGGCTGGGAGAGGTAAAGTCATTTGCCCAAGATCACATAGTTGTTCTGTTTCAGGGCCAAGTTTGGGTGGCCCTGACCATGACATGGTCCTTGCCTTTAGTGACTTACCCATCCATTTAGTAGAAGAAGAGCAGCCCAAACAATATGAGGCCCTATAGAACATGCTACTTTGTAATGTAAATGGGTGAATGTTCTGGAATGCAGATTAGAGGAGTCTGGGAAGTCTCATTGTTGGAAAAAACAGGAAGAAGGAGGAGGAAGGCATTCCAGGAATAAGGATCTTCATGAACAAAGTCACAGAGATGGAATTTAGCCTAGGGTGTTAAGGGGATATAGCAAGAGATGGTTAGGTGTGAAGAATCCAGATTTTGGAGGTCCAGAAGAATGAACTAAAGGGCTTTCAAGAATTTAGCTTAGACTCTTAGCCATTAGTGGGAACCATCGGATGTTTTTCAAGCATAAGAACATTGTGATGACTATGGACGGTTTGCAGAAAATCACCTGCTATTGTGTGCAGGATGAACCACATAGGGGAAGTGATAGATAGTTGGGATCCTGGAGCAGGAATGAACAAACAAACAAACAAAATATATAGTTCTTACCTTATACAACTGATGTGGGGATTAAAAAAGAGAATGTAAGGTGGTTAACACAACACCAGAGTGTAATAGTGATAGTGCTCAATGATGGTAATTACTATTATCATCACCGACACCATCATCATAATTTCAATAATCATCATCATCACCACCATCACCAACATTATCAACATTACCATCATCATCACCATCATCACTGTCATCACCCTTACCACCATTACCACCCTCACCACCATCACCATCATCATCATCACCACCATCGCCATCACCATCACCACCATCACCATCATCACCCTTACCACCAACACCATCATCACCACATCACCATCTCTATCATCACCACCATCATCACCATCACTATCATCATGCTTACCACCATCACCATCATTACCACCACCATCACCACCATCACCATCCCCATCATCCCCATCAACCACCCCCATCAACACCATCACCACCATCACCATCAGGGTTAGAAGAGCTCTTGGAGGTTCCCTAGTCCAACAGTTCTTATTTTACAAAAGGGGAAACAGACCCAGAAACTGGTCCAAGGTTATGCAGTGAGTTAATGGCAGGGCTGGAACTGGAACCAGGAACTTCTGGTTTCTGGTCCAGTGTTCTTGCCCGAGACACCAGGCCATGTGAGAAATGTGTTGAGCAACAAACATTCTTCACAGGATAGATGATTCTTTCCTCTCCCAAGTGGCCCAACTCTCCCACTTTCTTGTGTCATCATTACATAAGTCTCTGTCTATTGTTTTCAGACCCTTGAGAATGTTTCCAACAAATTGAATTGTTTTAGCAGAAGGAAAATTTTTTAATGAAACAAAGAAATAAAGATAGACTGGAGCCATTTTCTTGGGAGCCTCCTCGATTCAGAAGCTGAAGTTCTGGCATATGTGGAAGACAAGGCTAAAGCAATGGTAACTCCAACAGAAAATTCTGCCATGCATGCTCTTAAAATTCTTACAACACTGTCAAAGAACTCCTGCAGAATTTCTGAGCAATCTGTATGGGATTTTTGCAGAGGTTCCTCCTAAAATACTTTATAAACCCTCTGGAAGTCCTGCTGCATTTTCTTGGGTCTCTCCCAGTCGTGCTGCCTTCTCATGGAACTCCAGAAGTCTCATGGCATGATCCTAGAAGACCTGTGGAATTCTCAATGAATTTTCATGAAAACCTCCTGGAGTTGCCATGTGATTCATGATGAATTCTCACAGAAATATCCTGAAATTCCTACTTGAAATGCTCCCTCAACTTCCATGGAATTCTTAATTAATTCTTATGGCATGCTAACAAAATTCCCATGAAATGTTCACAGAATTTGCATTATATTATCTTAGAAACTGCAGAGAGCATTTGGAGAAATCCTGCAGAATTCCTTGGGAACAAAAATAAACTGAAGACTCTCAAAAGTATCGAGGACAAGACAGGTCCAGTCTGCAGGGACCTCTATCAAAGGATGCTCAGGACAGGGAAAGAAACAGGGACTTCTTTTCCAGATTTAATGAGAAGGCAGGTAGGGGATGTGTTTGCCGCTGCATCTTCTGCCTTAGGCAGCAGGAGAGAAGAAGCTCATATTGAAGCAAGACAGGGGACAAATCTAGATTCCCTCATGAAATATTTTCCCATCCCTCCCCGAGTTGTCAGACTCCAAAGACATCTCCACCCAGGACTCAGCCATAGTTGAATGGAATGTCCCCATAATACCCTTCATATTATTATCCAGCCCCTAACCCCTCTCTTGGAGCCTCAGGCTAGCCATGCATGTTCTTCAAACCATTTATTAAGCCTGAGTCAATTAAGAGCCTTGGATGTTGGTGTATAATGGGTGCCATCTATTGATGTAATGTGATTCTTTTCAAGGTGGAATACAGAGCCATGCGGGCCACGACTTCACTGAGCCCTCCCCAGAGCCTGCTGTTTCAAGACAATACACTGAGTGTTGCAAGTCAGCCTCTACAGAAACTGGATCCCAGGGGGCTCATCATGGGGGACAGCTGTCACACAAAGGGGATGTCCAGGGAGGCCAAGGAGGCAGCCAGGCAGCTCTACCCAGCCTTTAGTCTGGAGCCATCTGCCAGTGCCTGGCCCACTCTGAGCCAGCCTGGCCCCGTCCCAAACATGGGGGCCTGGGAGCTGAGGCCCGATGAGCTGGCCTACTGGCTTTCATGCCCAGTTTGTTCTTTCTCTACTCTTAGCTGGGCTGACTCTGGCTAGTTCCTGAGGTTTCAGCTCGGGACAGCTGCTCCCTGGGGAATCCCAGGCTAGGCCCCGTGTGGGATGGGTTGTTTGGAGCCTGGGTTCCTTTTTCACTGCAGACTCTACAGTGCCAAGATGGTGCCTGGCACACATGGTTTGGGGTGGCCCCTGCTCCACCACACACAGGGCTCTCTGAGTTCCTGCTTCCTCATCTGTCACGGTGGGCGCAATCCCAACTGACTGAGCCACACAGGCGTCCCGCAAGCCCATCTTCTGAGTGATGTTGCTGGTGTGGAATTGAAACCTGAAGGAAACTTCCCAGTGTAAGCGTACGAGACGAAGGACTTTGTGTCGAGAACATACCTGCAGTGCTTAGCACAGTGCTTAGAGCATAGTAGGTGCTCATTAAATGGGTATTAACTTAAACACTACAGAGTAGGTGCTCAACAACTATTCGTTGAATGGGCAACTGAATACAGGCATGTACGTATGTCTTTCCAGCCTCCAGCATTTCTTGGAGTTTCCTTCTCTTTCTTTTTCCTTCTCTTCCTTTCTTTCTTTCTTGCTCGCTGAGACATTTGGACTCAGAGAGGTTAAATAATGTACCCAGGCTCACAGACCTAATTAGGGTGCCTCTGATGTTTGGACCCAGTTGTGTCTGGCCCCGTGTGCCTTATACTTTTTTTTGTTGAATGAATAAATGACAATGATCCCCATGATTATGACAATCATAGTAATTGTAACTAACACTATTGAAGCACTTTCCATGGGCAGGCACTGGTCTAAGTCTTTCCACAGTTTAAACACATTTAATGAAAGAGTGAATACAGATGGAATGCACTCATATTTATAATAAATAAATATTTACTAAGGGCCAACCATGTGTCAGGCGCTATGCCTGGCACTCATTACAAACTTTTTACCATTCAAGGTCCAAGCTACTCAATTCGTTTCCTTTTTACCATTCAAGGTCCAAGCTACTCAATTCGTTTCTTTTCAGGCTCTTGGCTAGTTCTTCAGGGCAAGTGTGGCCCCAGAGTCAAAGTTCATACCAATAATAGTCCCAGACATCAGTGCAGTTCCGTGCCCTGCTTTATGCTTCATTGTTCACATCTCATTGGCCAGCCTAGGCCACCTCAAGCTGCCAGGGAGCTGGGGAAGTTTGTACCCCATCCTTGCAGCCTCTGTGGTGGGGGATGGACCAGCAAGAAGGGCATAGTGCTGGGGAGCCACGAGCCAGTGGCCACCAGATGCCCAAGAAAGAACCTGAAGGAGGGTGAGCATGAGCCCCGGGTTTGCAAGCAGCTGCTTGGAGCCTGGCCTTTCCTCCTTTGAAAGAAGGAAATGCCGCCTTACAGAGCTCCAGGTCCTCGAGGAGCGGGGATAGACTCATTGCAGGCTGCTCCACATTCAGCACTTCTTCCCACCTTCCTGATTGTAACCACACCCACGTGCCACCTGGACTTAATTTACCTCACAATTTTCTTGCAACTGCCTCACCGTTTAAAAACGTTAATCTCATCCTAAGCAATAATATTGATGAAACCACAGTTTGGGTGTGTGTGTGTGGCACAGACCAAGGTCTCTTTCACAAAAGTGACTGTCTCTTTCTTGCCTGTTGAAAAGCCCTGATTTCTTTGCCAGGCTATAGGCTGCTTAGAATAAAAACTTCCTGATCTGGCCTCGCTTTCAGCTAGGTGTGGTTTTATAACTTGTCCTGGTCAATGAGATGTAATCAGAAATTGTGAGCGAAAGGAGAGGCATGTATCTTTTTTCTTTCCTAGTCTACTTCCTGCCTGGAATGTAGGCATGATGGTTGGAGCTGCAGCAACTAGATTAGACCTGGAGGTGGCCTTGAGACTAGAAGTCCTGGAGCAGAGTAAGAAGGTGGAAGGAGGTGGGGCCTTGATCTTGTGGAAGGCCATGCAAGCCCTTGACTTTTACCAAAGGAGAAGCACACATTTTTCTTGTTGAGCCACTGGTTTGTTGTTGTTTGTCGACTGCAGCTATTCCGAACTAATGTAACCTGCTAGAACTAGTCTTGAACACATGTTAAAATAAATGCCTAAGTATTAACATTTTAAAAGGTTCGTGACCACTGCTGTCATCCTGGTTGCCCACAGTGGAATGCTACCAGACCTTAGGAAACACTGCCATCATGCATGTGAAAAAAAAGCTTGAAATCTGTGAAGTGCTCCACAGATGTCCTTGGTGCTTTCTGTCTCACCCAGTGCCCAGCACACAGAAGGTGTTGGGTCATACTTCTCTGGATGGTGATAACTAAAGAGAGGGGGCAAAAGGCGTTGACAATGCAAAGTGTGAACCCACAGCCCCTCTGCTTCCCTCCCAGGAATACTGAGTCATGGGTCCTAGTCTCCTCTACTATTGGTTCCTTGTGTGACCTTGGACAAGGTTGTTGATTCAGCTGAAGTGAAATCACTCAGTTCAACTCTTCAAATATTTACTGGCCACTTAGTGTGTGCCTGGTGCTAATGCTTTGTGCTGGGCTCCTTGTGGAGACCAGCATCAAGTTGTACGTGGACTCAGCCTTGAGAGATCAGGAGAAGGGGTTTTGGAACACAGACCTGTACCCCAAAGGCAGCATCTTCATCTGGGTTTCCAGAAGCTGCCCCTGAGATCAGGACTTCAGTGGCAGGGTTTATATGGGAAGTGATCCTGGGAAGCACCCATCTTTACCTCTCTGTGCTTTAAGTCCCTAATCTATAAAACTGACATAATAATAGCATAGCCCCCCTCCCCCCAGCCAAAAACATCAGGCTGCTGTGAGTTATTAATTATTTGTGTGCTGGAGGGGCGCCTGGGTGGCTCAGCTGGTTAAGTGTCTGCCTTCGGCTCAGGTCATGATCCCAGGGTCCTGGGATGGAGCCCAGCATCAGGCTCCTTGCTCAGCGGGGAGTCTGCTTCTCCCTCTCCCCACCTCCTGCTTGTGCTCTCTCTCACTATTTCTCTTTCTTTCTCTCTCAAATAAATAAATAAAATCTTTAAAAAATATATTGGTGTGCTGGAGCGACTCATGAGAACCAATTCTGTGTGTCTCTTCCCAACACTCGGTTAGAGACATCATGGCAGCTTGGTAGCTTGAATTGGCATGGTGGGAAGTAGAAGTATTTATACCATAGAAATTGGCAAATGCTACAGATCAGGGGCTTTCCCCAGAGAGCTGGTTTTTAAGCCTTGACCATTGTGCCACTGATTATTGTACTGAATCTACACAAGATAGTGCCTGGTACGGACATTGTGCTTTGGACAGGGCAGTGAGGCTCACATAGAGCCCGGGACTAGGGAACTGAGGACGCGTTTACCCCAACTCCACATCTTCCATTCTAGGCCATGGAAAATCCTTTCGTCTTCTTTGAACCCCAGAGCCTAGAACGTCATGGCCAAAGGGGAAGATGACCCTATTCCTGTGCAAAAATAGGTTGATGATTTGCTATCAGCCAGACACCACAGTGTCTGTTCAAAAGCAACAATAGCTCAAGCAGATGATAGCATCAGAAAGATGCCTGGCACGTACAGTTGACCCTTGAACAACACAGTTTGAATGGCATGGGTCCTCTTATACAGGAATTTTTTTGTGATAAATGTAGTACAGTCCTAGAAATGCGTTTTCTCTTCAGTAAGATACTCTTAACATTTTCCTTTCTCTAGCTGACTTTATTGTAAGAATACAATATATAATACATTAATCGACTGTTCTTGTTATTGATAAGACTGCCAGTCAACGGTAGGCTATGAGTGGTTAAGTTTTTGGAGAATCAAAAGTTATATGTGGAATACAGATTTTTGACTATGTGAGGGGTCAGCGCCCCTCACCCCTGCATTGTTCAAAAGTCAACTGTAATAAGTGCTCAATAAAGTTCGCTCTTACTAACGTAACATTTTGCTAACATTAACAGGACCCTCACATCTGTGTGTACATCACCGTTTCCACCTGTGCACACAGCTGCTCAACAACTGCATCAAACAAGATCCTTTGCAGCCATTTGGAAGATGCACAGCCGAGGTGTGGAGTTTTGGGGGTCTAGCCAAGGTGGCAGGGCAAGTTGGTGTGGGAGCTGGGGAGCCTCGGCCCTTTGCACCCCCCACCCCCCCACTCAGGCTGCCTCCGCCCCCTGAGAGGCTGCGGGCCCCAAATAACTTCGGTGTCCCCTCATCCCAGCGGGAGCCCCAGAAGTCAGTGGCTCGGACAATTGCACCTTCTTTTCTCTTTCCAAAGAGGGATCAGCCTTGGAGGCCCTTTGAAAGAGCTGTGATTACATCTTCATTTGCGGGTAATGGGATTAGTATGGCCCATGGCAGAGCCTCGGGCAGCAGTGGGGATTGGCAGGCACTGCCCACCATGGTGATCGCGGGAAGAATTGCTCCAGGCTGCCCAGCCCCTCCACGCTGCCAGGCTCCAGACGCTGGGGGAAGAAGGGAGGACGGATGCAGGGACTGGAAAATGGAATTAGCCCCATCCAAATGCACAGAGAGCTGCCGCCTCGCCCAGCCCAGGCTCCTCCACGAATCAAGGATCTCTGTGCTGAGAGATGCCAGAAACTCCTCTCTGGAATATAATGAGATGAAGGGTGTGTGTGTGTGTGTGTGTGTGTGTGTGTGTGTGTGTTGGGTGGGGGTGTCTGTTTGTGGCTTCAGCCATCAGATATCCCAGAAACTCCTCTCTGGAATATAATGAGATGAAGGGTGTGTGTGTGTGTGTGTGTGTGTGTGTGTGTGTGTGTGTGTGTGTGTGTGTGTGTTGGGTGGGGGTGTCTGTTTGTGGCTTCAGCCATCAGATATCCTATCCAGGAGAGCTCCCCCAGTCCAAGGGATGTAGGAAGAAACCAAGGCAGAAGCAGAGTGAGCTGAAGACCAGAACCTGGGACTCAGCTACATCCAGCTCTCAACAGACCTACTGTGTGCCGGTAGAACTTACTGGATTGCACACCACAGTGCGCCTTCCTCGTAAGCTGGCTCTGAGCCCAGAGCTCTACTGTGTTACCTCGTGCAATTCTCACCACATCCCTGAGTCCGCAACCCGCCATCCCAGGATGGTGTAAAACTCTTCCCCACTGTATTTGGGAGAGAATTCAAGCTTAGGGGTGACTGAAACTGGAATACACCCTCTAAATTGACAACAGTGTTCCCAAACCGGAGCTTTGCAGACTACCAGATCGATTTTGTCTGTTGCTGTAACACGTCAATACGGTCTGTATCTGTTTAATACTTCTTTTGCAATTTCCTCTCTTTTAAAAATTTTAATTTCTTCTTTTCCTAATTTTTTGTTTTGAAAAATTTCAGACCTACTAAAAGGTTGCTTGAAGGGACACCCATGTACCCTTATTTAGAGTCTGGATCCACCAGATATGAGCATCCGTCATGTTTGCTTTCTTTCTTTCTGTCGGTACATACAATGTATGTTCACGTACATATATGTATATACCTATATGGCTACAGTTATATATGCACAAGCATGTATACGTATGGTTATGTGTGTGTGTGTATGATGCACGTTGTACATACACGTTTTTGTGAACAGTTTGCAGACATCATGACACTTGACTTGCAACCACTTGAGCATGTGTCTTCTGGAACAAGGACGTTCTCTTACATAACCACAATGATGATCACACTCAGGAAATTTAACTTTGATTTAATTCTATTATCTAACTTGTAATCCACATTCAAATTTCCCCCCAATTAACCCACTAACGTCCTTTAGAGCCCTTTTTCTCTTTGAATCCAGGATACAATCAAGGATCACTCATTGCGTTTATTTATCGCTTCTCCGAGATGTAATCGAAAGCCTTGAAAGCAATTGAAGAAGGGGCTTCTCTCTCACTGTGGCCGCGGACCCCTGCGCCAGCGCACCGCAGCAAATCATCTCTCCCGCAGGTGACACCGTTCGGGAAACCCTGCCCTGCGCTAGATTGCTTCTGGGTCAGCACAACAGATAACACCGGTGCCTGTCCTTGATGAGTGCCCTGGATTCTGCTTCCTCGCTTGTCAAATGAGCCTGTCACTAAGTCTGGGCTCCTGCCAGAGGCGTGGTGGGCACAATCTCCTCCCCACCCTTCACTGTCCCAACTTTGATTTTGTTCAGAGCAGTGAGCCCATGCCCATGAGACAACAACTGATGGGGCTGGCGCTGGCCAGCCCATCTGCCTTTGCTGGATGCTCCCTTCCTCCCCTGCAGCTAGGGCCGGCCAGGTGCCCAGTCCAACCTGTGAGGCTAAAAGGGAAGTCTTTGGAGAGATCTGCCCCTGGATACCTTTTTCCTTGGGTAATAAAAGAAGAAACCACTTCAGGAAATGCCCGCCCCCCTCCTTTCTTCCCACTTCCTACCTTGAACTTGGTTGTGATGCCTGGAGCCGTAGCAGCCATTGGTGACCGTAAAGCAAAACGCATGGGGACAAAAAGCCAACTGCCTGAGGAAGACAGAGCAGAACAATGGGAAGAGCCTGGTTTCGTGGTGACAACCTTCAGCGGCTGCTCCAGGCCTGACCTGCCACTGCCCCTCTCTCCTTGTGGGAGAGGAATGCTTGTCTTTACTGCTGAAGCTACTATCATTCCTAATTGATACTTGCAGGAGGCTTCTAAGAAACTTCCAGACACAGTGAAAAGTATAAGGCACATGGGGCCAGACACAACTGGGTCCAAACATCAGAGACATTCTAATTAGGTCTGTGAGCCTGGGTACATTATTTAACCTCTCTGAGTCCAAATGTCTCAGCGAGCAAGAAAGAAAGGAAGAGAAGGAAAAAGAAAGAGAAGGAAACTCCAGGAAATGCCGGAGGCTGGAAAGACATACGTACACACCTGTATTCAGTTGCCCATTCAACGAATAGTTGTTGAGCCCCTACTCTGTAGCGTTTAAGTTAATACCCATTTAATGAGCACCTACTATGCTTTAAGCCCTGTGCTAAGCACTGCAGGTATGTTCTCGACACAAAGTCCTTTGTCTCGTACACTTACACTGGGGAAGTTTCCTTCAGGTTTCAATTCCACACCAGCAACATCGCTCAGAAGATGGGCTTGTGGGGCCCCTGGGTGGCTCAGTCAGTTGGGATTGCGCCCACCGTGACAGATGAGGAAGCAGGGGCTCAGAGTGCCCTGCGTGTGGTGGGGCAGGGGCCACCCCCGACCTGGGTAACCATGGAGCTGGGCTCTCACTGCTGGCTCACACCTGCCACGTGCCACATCAGCGAGGCACAGTGATGTCGCAGCTGTAAAATGCTCCGGGAAAAGGACAATGCCACATCCACGTCCTTTTGGAAAGATGTATTTCTGATCCTGATCTCATTTTATGAGATACAGACAATAGGTCATCTGGAAAATGCACAGGCTCTGGGGTGCATTATGAGCCAGTACTTTGCTCCCGGCTTCTCAGACCTGATGGGATTACCAAATCCGGAGTGCTGTGGCCACGGCCAGCACCGGAAAACTCTCCTATCTATTTTTACCATCGCCTTCTTTTGTTATGCGAGCAGCCTGGGGAGTCCAAGTGCACTGTTTCCCTCTCCGAGGAGGGGAAAACAGGAAAGCACCTCAATTTCCAGGACCTGGCCTCAGGTGTGAGGTGCTGTCACTGCTTCCCTCACCCGATCCTCATGTCAACCCTAGGAAACAGAGTCACCTATCCTAGTTTACACAGGGAGAAACTGAGCTAAGATGACTGGGGAAAATAAATCTAGCTTGTGACACCTTCTTCTCAGCCATTTGCAAAGAGTGAGTAGCTCAAGAAACCATTAGGAGCCAGCCTCATTGATGGACAGATAATAAAACTCACATGTACACGGTATTTATCAGGTGTCTTGCCATACCCATTTAACAGATGAATAAACTGAGGCACAGAGGAGAAAAGCGCTTCTCCCAGTGAGCCACAGCTAGCAAGTGGTGAAACATGACTCCCACCGTCTGCTTCTAACTGCTTCACGGAGCTCCTTCCAAAATGGTGTCTGCTGCGTGTGAGAGCTGGGGCCAAGGTCCCACATGCGGGTGTGTCCTTAACCTCTCAGATGGGGAGATGAGGCCATCGTTCCTATTTGCAGAGATGGCCCCTGAGGCTGATGCTTGAACCAGCGTTCTCCCTTGTAAGTTTTGTCCCCGTGTCCCGTAGATGGGTCATTAAGCGGCCCAACTCCGGCTGGAATCCCTGCCCTTTCACCCAGCTCTGTGACCACAGGAAAGTTGCTAAACCTCTCCGAGCCTCAGCTTTCCCCCATCCTGGCACTCCTCTCCTAAAGCTGTGAGTCCTGTAGTTCTTTTTGCTTTGCCTCCAGGCATGAGAGGAAAACTCCCTTGAACGATTATTTCCAGGGAGGCTGTCACACTGGAGAACTGAAGAAATACTCACCTTTGCCTGGGGCAAAGCGAGCAGAGCCCCCGCAGGGCACCTGTGCTCGGGTCACTGCATGTGGGGATTGGAAGGCAGTGCATCTGCCCCGGCCCCGGCCCCCGCCAGATGCTCATCCTCCCTCTACCCTGCCTGGGTGCCCGGGATGCCCCTGATACAGCCCCCTGGTGCCCAACATCTGGCCAACCTCAGAATGCTCAGGGAAGGAGGACAGTGAAAACCATAGACTTACTAATAAAATATTCATTCCTGTTTAGGGAGGACGTCGCACGTGCTGGGCTGTGCGAAGAGCCTGGCATGTCTCATCCTTGGAGCTAAATGGTGTTCTTCCTAGGTCACAGATGAGGAAACAGGCCCACGAGACCGTCTCCACGTTCTGTGGAGGAGGGTGGCCGTCATCCGGGCCCGACGGTACAGCAGGAGCTGTTCTGTGTGTCCAGGCTGTGGACGTGAGGCTTTGGACTCCCGGAGAGCAGGACTGTGTCGGGTCCATGGCACAGGGCCCGCACACAGTAGGCGCTCACTAAGTGTTCACCGAATGAATGAATGAATGAATGAATGAGTGAATGAGCCCCTGTGTCCCGTGGCAGAGACTGACTAGCTGCTCACCACACGCACGCCTCTTCCTTCTGAGCAAACATGTGGCCCACATTCCCCAGCCTTCCTCGTGGTTCTGGCCGATGGAATTTGGGGAGACGTTATGGGCACTGTTTCCAAAGCTGGTCCATAGAAACCTTTTGTGACATCCTCTGCTCCTTCTCTCTCCCCAGTGTCCAGCTGTATGCAGAGGATCCAGCAGAGAATTCAGAGGCTGGAGGGATGGTGGACGGCCAAGACGGAAAGAGCCTTGGTGCCTGAGTCACCGTCTGGAGGGAGGGCGGTCCAAGCACCTGCTTTGGGCTGTTACTTGGCCAAGAAATAAACTTGCACCGTGTCAAGCAGCTGAGGTGTGAACATTGTTTCCTGCAGCACCAGACCCCCATAACCGATGGCGGGGTTTGAAGAGAAAGCTTCTCCTAGAATCAGAAGCTCTCAGGGTGGAAAAGGACCTTGGGCATCCCAGAGACAAAGTTCCCACAGTGCAGGGATCCCTTTACGACGTCTCCACCTGCAGTTCTCCCAACCAGATTTGCACACCCACCGTGATGGGGAGCTCACTCCCAGGGGGCATCGTTGTCTGTCTTTGGACTGCTCGGGCTGTGGGAGGGGATTTCCTTACCCCAAGCCCTGCCACCTTGCACTTTTCCCATGTTGCCCTGCCTCTTAGCCTCCACACAGAGCGAGTTGGCTCTTCCTTCTTACACACAGCCGAAGGTAGAGATGACCAGGTCCTCCCGGCTGATGTCTTGTTTCTTCATTCAGTGGATGAGTGCAGGCCAGGCCCGGCCACCTGTCCCTTTCCTCCAGAAAGGACACGGCTGTAGGCTGGCCCACATTTACATTTCATGTGGGCCATGAGAGGGCTGATTCTCTTCAGCTCTGGCCCTGGCACTGGCCTCCGTGGGAAGTCACCACAGGATCATTTCCCCAACCGCCACCCATCCAGTGCCTGGCATCCTGTCTTAGTTCATCTTCCCAACTCGATGGGATGTGCGTCATTGTGGCCCCATTTCCTTGAAGAGGGAACGGAGGTTCAGAGAGCTGACTTGACGTGCCCGGAGGAGCCTCACTAGAACGTGGCAGCACGGGGCTCACAGCCGGGTGTGTCCAATACCAAAGCCCAGGGGCCACCTTTCAGGTGGTGGGGACGGACCTCAGCCTCCGAGAGCTACGGATAAAGGAGCGGGCCCAACAACTCTGGCCTCAAACAGTAGCGTGGGCCTGCGTCCTGGGATCAGCTGCCCAGGCCCACACGTCATCCACTTCGGTTAGGCTGGCTGTGTCCCTGGAAGCCCGGGGCTCCTCCCTGGGCACCTGGGAGGTGGGGGTGACAAAAGGAGCGGCCAAGGTTTATGCTGTAACCATTCCCTGCGTCCGAATCGGTTAAGAGAAGTCTGGAGTCTGGCAGGGCCAATTGCCGGGCAGCCCTTTGTTGACTGGGAAGCTGCTAACATATGTCCTTAATCCGACCTGCCGGCTCCTTGCCAGGCACTGGATGCACGGCTGCCGCACAGGCCTGCTGAGCGTGGACAGCAGGTTCCCAGCTCACGGGGCCCGGGTGCCTACTGCGTGCCAGGGCCTCACGCACACCATTTTATTTCATCCTCACAACAGGCCGGAGAGGGGGATGATTCTATATCCACTTTCCGGGTAAGGACACCGAGGCTTAAAAAGGTGAAGTCATTTGTGCACATAGCTGGGGGCAGGAGAGATGAAGTTTGTTTACGCACAGGCAGACCTGGGCTTCAGTTGTGTGTCCATTCTGTGACACAGTTCCCCAGTGTTCTGGGTGGGGAAGATTTATGGATGGTGTCTCACCTCTACCATGGGGCCCTGTGTGGATCACGGGACCGCAGGGCGATGACGCCACTGGATCGTGAGCTTCATCAGGGCGAGGACTGATCCAACAAACCCATGAGCTCCCATGGCTGAGTGCAGGAGCAGCTCAGGACAGGGTGGGTGGAAGGGTCTGGAGGGCTTGCTATGCGTAAGGTGAGAAGGGAGAGGGACTGGGGACACGGCAGCAGGGGAGGAGCAGGAAGAGTAAAATGGCAAACGATAAGGAGAGAGAGTCAACAAGAAAGACGTCTGGAGGGGAAACGGTTGCAATCAAAGCAAGAGAGGCGAGAGAAGCAAAGGGAAAGGCCCTCAGCAAAAGGAAGAGCTCAGCCTCCACAAGAATAGACAGAGCACCCCAGAAGCACAGGGATCCATCCGGGGAGGTAGTGAGCCCACTGTCCCTGGGGGTGTGCAAGCAGGGCTGCATGAACCTGTGACTGGGAAGTCCTAGAGAGGATTCACCCATCCAGAGTGGCTGTGCAGGCATCTCCCACCCCTGAGAGACAGAGGCTCTGATCATGGTCACCCCCTTCTGACACACACTCTCATTTTACAGTGCTCATGGAAGGAGGAGGACCAGAATTGCAAGCTCAAAGCTGCTCTTCTTAGTTAATGTAGGTGCTCTGTCCTTGACCGTGAACGCTCGGGAACCCAGGCAGGGACCAGCTGTGATCTTGATGAAGTGCCGCAGGGCCACATTCAGGAGAGTTCTAAGTTCCTCTGCTGTGTTGAGGGCTGACTGTGGCCTGGTCCTGGTCTCTCCCCAGCCTCCTGTCCCTGTGAACACACCTCCCCCACCCCTGCACCCTGTCCAAGCTCCACATAAGCCTGAGCTAGCCCTGGCCAGGCCCTCCCCTCCCTGACCCCAGCGGTCAGCCCTGGATGGAAGCTGACCCTGGAGAGGGGCGTGACCTTGAACTTCTCCATCAAGCCCAAGTCCGGATCCTGTTTTCATCAGTGGAGGAAGTCCCCAAAGAGGCTTGCAGCTGAAGTCTGTCTTCCGGAGGCTGGGGGGCCTGGGCAGTGCATCACAGGGTCCGCTGTGCCAGGTGATTTTCTGGCTCCGCCACCTCAGCCTAATGGCCTAATCTCTCTGACCTTTGGTTTCTTCCGCTGCAATAGCACGAGGAGCAGTTCTTGACATTTTTGTTCTCAGGACCCCCTTGCTCTCTCTCTCTCCCTTTTTAAAAAGTAGTCTCCAGACTGGGCACGGAGCCCAACACGGGGCTTGAACTCACAACCCTGAGATCAAGATCTGAGCTGAAATCAAGAGTCGCGTGCTTAACCGACTGAACCATCCAGGCGCCCCCCACCTTGTTCTCTTAAAAAGTACTGATGACCTCAGAGAGCTTTTGTGTATGTTATATCTACTGATATATCTACCATTTAGAAAGTAAAATGTTTTATTTTTAATTTATTAAAAATAAAAACAGATCTCTGACATGTTAACATAAATAACATGTTTTCAGTTTCAAAATAATCAGTGAAAAGAGTGGCATTGTCCTATTTCTGCAGACCGCTTTACCGTCCGGTTTAATAGATTCAATCTGTTGCAATAGATGGTTTGCTTGAAGTACATGAAGAAAAGCGTGCCTCGCAGATATGTAGCTAGAAGACGGAGGGGGATTTAATAGGCTTTTCAGATCATTTCTTGATACTATACAAAACCCGACAAGTGGTAGCATTTGAACAGTTTCGATGTGGGATCTGAAAATTATCGATGAACTTTTCTTTTCTTGGTTCCATAAAATCCATGTGTCTATCCTGCACTTCATTCCCTTTTCTTTTTTTTTTCCTGAAGTATAATTAACACCCAGTGTTATATGAGTTTCAGGTGTACGACATAGTGATTCAGCCATTCTAGGCATTGCTCACTGCTCACCACCATGAGCATAGTCACCTTGGATGGGTCTTTGACCTACGCGTGATTTTGAAACATCACGCATTTGTCATTTGGAAGATGCTTGCTCGCTGACCGATGGGATCTCCCTAGTGTGGACACACAGAATCACACATCAAAACCTCCCAATCACTCATCTCACTGCCAACCCCAAGTCTTGAAGTATGGGGAAGCAAGCTCACAATGCGGGATGCAAGTTTCCCCAAATTCTATGTTTTGTCAAAAGCTCAAATCTTCTTACGGGCAACCAGTCCTGTGAGTTGTTTATCCCGATGTGAAAGGCTCACTTCATTCATTTTCACAAAAGATCTGCCCCCGATCCAAGTCTGCATAGCCATGGTTAGACTGTCAATCACTATTTGAACTAAAAACAGTGCTTCGTGAAAAAAAAGCAGTTAGTTCAGCTCCCAATCAAGCAATTGTACTAATCGCTTTTCCTCAAGGCAACAATGACACTTCAGTCTGCAGAGGGACTGCCTTGACTATCCTTCCCATTTTGTCACACAGGATATTAAAAAGATGTGTACTTGAGGGTTGAGATTTAATAAAATTGATGATTTTTTTTTTAACTGTTAGGTATATAGCAGTGGACCATACAATGACTATTAGTACCGTTTGGGACCAGCACTTCTGTTCCAGTTGGTCGAAGAATCAGCAGTTTTGCTCACCAGTGGTTTTCACCATCAGTGAAATGTCAACACTGTGAAACACAATTTAGTATTAGTAATAATATTAATGTTAGGATACTACATAGCAGTAGTATTACCATGAACATAGTTTTTACCGCCCAGACCTCAGGGAACCCCTAGGGGTCCATGGGCCATTCTTTGAGAACCGCTGATATACAAAAATAAAAAATAAAAAGAGTATGGTATTTGGAGTCAGATAGACCAGAGTTAGAATTCTAGATCGTAGCAGCTATGGAACAATCAGCCACTTGCTTAAATTCTCTGATTCCCAGTTTCCTCACCCATAAAATGAGGATTATGTTACCTGCCTCACAGGATTGTATTGAAAGCCAAATGAAATAATGTCCATGAAAGTGCCTGATATAATGCTGGACATGTAGCAGCCTCTTCACAAATGTACCCTCCCCTCTGTTAGGTAATGAACTGTGTCCCCCTCAAATTCCTATGTTGAAGTCCCAACCCCAGTGTTACTGTATTAGAGATTGGGACTTTATGGAGATAATTTAGGTTAAATGGGTTTATAAAGTGGAGCTCTAATCTCATAGGACTGGTGTCCTTACAAGAAAAGGAAGAGATACCAGAGATCTCTCTCTCTACCTTGCCCTCTAGGTGATGGTGATGATGATGGTGATGATGATGATGGTGATTTGGGTGATGATGATGACGGTGGTAATGGTGATGGTGATAATGATGGTGATGGTAATGATGGTGATGATGGTGGTGATGGTGATGGTGGTAATGGTGGTGATGGTGGTGATGGTGATAGTGATAAGGATGGTGATGGTGATGATGATGGTGATGGTGGTGATGGTGATGATGATGGTGGTGATGGTAATGATGGTGATGATGGTGACAATGGTGGTGATGGTAATGATGGTGGTGATGGTGGTAATGGTGGTGATGGTGATGGTGATGATGGTGATAGTGATAAGGATGGTGATGGTGAGGATGATGGTGATGGTGGTAATGGTGGTGATGGTGATGATGGTGGTGATAGTGGTGATGGTGGTGATGGTGATGATGGTGGTGGTAAGGATGGTGATGGTAATGATGGTGATGATGGTGGTGATGGTAATAATGGTGGTGATGGTGGTAATGGTGGTGATGGTGATGATGATGGTGATGGTGGTAATGGTGGTGATGGTGGTGATGGTGATAGTGATAAGGATGGTGATGGTGATGATGATGGTGATGGTGGGAATAGTGGTGATGGTGATGATGGTGGTGATAGTGGTGACGGTGATATGGTGATGATGATGGTGGTAATGGTGGGGATGGTAATGATGGTGATGATGGTGGTGATGGTGGTAATGGTGGTAATGGCGATGATGGTGGTGATGGTGGTGATGGTGATGATGAGGTGATGGTAATGATGGTGATGGTGATAATGATGGTGATGGTAATGATGGTTTGGTGATAATGGTGGTGATGGTGGTGATGGTGGTGCTAGTGGTGATGGTGGTGATGGTGATGATGATGGTGGTAATGGTGGTGATGGTAATGATGATGATGATGGTGGTGATGGTAATGATGGTGATGATGGTGGTAATGGTCATGATGGTATTGATGGTGGTAATGGTGGTGCTGAAAATGGTGATGGTGGTGATGGTAATGATGGTGGTGATAGTGATGATGATGGTGATGATGGTGGTGATGGTGATGATGGTGGTGATGGTGGTGATGGTAATGATGGTGGTGATGGTGGTGATGGTGATGATGGTGGTGATGGTGATGATGGTGATAATGGTGGTGATGGTGGTGATGATGATAGTGATGGTGATAATGGTGGTGATGGTGATAATGGTGGTGATGGTGATAGTGATAAGGATGGTGATGGTGATGATGGTGATGATGATGGTGATGATATGATGATGACAATAAAACAACTATTACTTTTATGAGCATCAACCATATGCAAGGAACTGCACTCAGTGCTTTACATGTGTTAGCTCATTTGATGAGAGGTAGTACCCAACAGGCATATTATACCTATTTTACAGATGAGGAAACTGAGCCAATAGTGGCTGAGTAACTTGCCCAAGGGTATACATGGCTGGTAAGTGTCTGAACTCTATTCTTTCCACCAGTCTCCAAAGTAATTTCTTTTCTCTACTCTTCCTTTCCTTAGTTTGTTATTATGACCATACCTAGGTTAACAGTAGGCTGAAATCAGGGTTTGGAGCTGCAGGAAAGGAAGCTAAGTAACTTGCTGAAGGCCACAGAGCTTATAAGTGGCCAAGACAGGATGTGACTCCAGGTCTCTGCTCTGAGGCTCTGTCTGGCTTCAGGAGCTTAGGGCTGATGTGTAAGTGTATGAACTTGCTGCAAGTGTCTGTCAGTTTGACTTCCAGAATCCAAGAAACTCTGTGGTCCTGCCCCCTCAGAGAGCCTTAGGAGAGGGAGGCAGGTTAACTTGCCCTGCAGACACTAAGCTACATGTTCGGGCTCCACCCTACTTCCTACTTGGCTCCTGCCACCCCTATCCAGTCCAACACCAGCTTTCTGAGATGGTCTCAGCCAAGGGCTAACTGTAGCCTACTCTAGTGGGGCAGACTTGCCAGAGAAGCCAAGAGAATCTCACGTGCTGGGTGTCTGTGTTGGGAGATCCAATGGGGAAGCTCAGCGGAGACCAGCCATGGAGCTGAGGAAGGGGATCCTGGGGCTGGCAACACCTGTCATCTGGTTTAAGCCCACCCTAGCTCTGTGGGACAGGTGTTCCCAACAGGGGCTGAGGCTGAAGCTCCCACCCAAGCTTTCACAGCTGGAGAACAGAGGAACTAGAATTGGAACCTGGGTCTGTAGTACTCTCAAACCAAGACCCTTCCAATGATACTGCTCCTTTTATGGTTGCAGAGGTCAGATTTTTCTGGACAGTAGGTCCTGGAGATGGAAAGGAAGAGAGGAAGGCTCTACCTCCAAACCACATGCAGGCAGGTGGTAGGCAGGGAACTGACCCCTTACTATGTCCCCAGGCCTTGACCCAGGCTCCTGGCTCCTCCCTACAGCCTCTGGGGACAGAGGAGAATGGAATTACGAGGCCTTTGTGACCAATGGAGGTGTTATGCTCAGTGAGCTTAAGTGGCTGGGCAAGGTCTCACAGCCACTATGCGGCCATGCTGGGTGTGCAAGGACCTAAGACAACCCTTCCCCATTATAACAACAGCAGCTCTTACATTACCCTGCTCTAACGGCTATGTGTTAATCCACTTGGCCTCTCAAAAACGTCACACGATGGGTTATTATTACTCTCACTAGGTGTAGACACACTAGGAAGTGGGGACTGAGGTTTGAGCTCAGGCAGTCTTGCCCCAGGGTCTGTGCCCCTTCTTTTTACTTGCCCACCCTTCTGCCTTCTTTGATCAGTCCTATGGCCCCTTTGGGTCATGCTGGCCCCCCTTTTTTTTTATCCCCAGGGCACAACTCCGTTTCACAATTGGGGATACTGAGGCACAGAAAGGTTATACAAAGGTTTTACCTGGCTGGTGAGAAGCTGGGATTTGAACCCAGGCCATCTGGCTCTGAACCCACATCCCTAACCACCAGGCCACACCACCTCCTATGACTTCCTGGGACAGTTGGACTGGAATGGCTTCCCAGGCCCTCACAGGTTGCCCCTGCCCACCTCTGTGGCCTTGATCTCTACCACATTCCCCTTGCTCTCTGCAAGCCAGATGAGCTTGTTCCTCTCTCAGGGCCTTTGTACTTGCTGTTCCTTCTGCCTGGAATGTGCTTCCTCCGGCCCTTCTCCCAGTGGCTCTGGCCCCAGCTCACCATTCTGGCCTCAGCTCATGTCACCTCCCCACGGAGGCCTTCTCTGATGCATGAACTCCTCCCAGAGGTCCCCTCCAGAGTCCTCTCTGCTATAACACCCTGCTTTGCCCTTCACAGCATCACCACTGCCCGAAGGCACCTTGTCACTGCTCACCCTGTCACTGGGGCAGGTTTGTCTTGTCCCTAAATCCCCACAGTCTAGGGCTATGCCTGGCACATCGTAGGGGCTCAATTAACACTCGTCAGGCGACTGATGAATTTGGAGAATGCTATGGCCTAAATGTTTGTGTCCCTCCAAAAGTCACAGGTTGAAATCCTAACCCCTAAGGTGATAGTTTTAAGGATGTGGGGCCTTTGGGTGGAGTGCTCATGAATGGGATTAATGCCCTTATAAAAGACACCCCAGGAAGCTCCCTCCCGCCTTCTGTCCTGTGAGGTCATAGTGAGGAGATGGCTGTCAGTGAGGAAGGGGGCGCTCACCAGACACTGAATCTGCCATGGCCATGATCTTGGACTTCTGCAAAGACAAATGGCCCCCGCAAATGCACCCACTTACTGAAAATTTACAGCTCCTTTCTTGTAGAAAAGGGAAGTCAAGCCACCTCTCTGGTTTGGAAAATTTCTCTTCAATGTTGTTTTCTGAAATAGAATTTGCCTGAAAGAGGCCTCTGTCAGAAGACAGCCCCTTCCCCTGGAGTGGTGGAAACACAGCTCCCTCTTACCGATCCCAAGGTGGCTGGGTCCCAGGTAATGGAAACCCATGACCACAGGATCCTCCTCTTTAGCCAGCGGGGTCTCACCCCCAGCCAACCCACGGTACTGTGAGACATAATCCGTCATTGCTGTCATAAGCCTCTACGTTAGGGAATGATAATGGATAACGGAAACAATCCGTGAGTACTTCTGCAAGCATGTCCTAAAAATAAAGACATTCTTTTACATAACCCCCAGCAGTCAGGAAAATTTAAAGTCAGAAAATTAAACAGCGGCACAATCTGATTATCTCATCCATAGTCCTTACTCAAATTTCACCTGTTGTCCCAATAATGCCCTTTACAACATTTTTTCCCTCCAGCACTGGATCTTTTTAAACAAATTTGCTTCTGTTGGTAGGCATGTCCACATACAACTAAAGAACAGTTAGGACTGTCATAGACGAAATACATCACTTCTTGGAGCGGTTCAAAGGAAACACGGATCATCCACCCCCCAGACCCTGGACCCTGCAATTCCCCAAGGGTGGAGTGCTTGGCAGGGAAGCCCCAATAAAGGGGAGAAAGCTCACTTGGCAGACTCGCAGAACTGGGTCGATTTCCTGACTTCACGCCAACCAGCTCTGTGACCCTACGTGTGGGACCCACCCCTAGAGCCTCAGTTGCCCACCTGCAAAAGTCCCCACTTCCCAGATGCCTCGGGCAGAGCGGCGCAGGAAGCACATGCTCAGCCAGTGGGGGTTTCATCCTCCTTCTCCAACAAAATGTAAGTTTTGTGGGTGAGCTCCATACATTTTGGCTCAGGAAAGGCTCAGTGCCCACAGATGGAAAAAGAAACTTCTAGTTCTAAAGAAAACTGCACATTCCAGGGACCACATTGGCTTTCCCGTCTACAAGCGGTACCCTAGGCCCCAGTGATTACCACCCCACCGTGCCCAGAAACGTTTATTGGCCAAAATACAATTTCATTAGTGGTTATAGAGAGACACAGAGGCCAAAGTGGCTAACGCAAACGCTCCCAGCCTTACAAATGACGCCCCTCTCGGAATCTGATTTAGCGGTGAATGCGGCCCACTCTCTCCCCTCTCCGCAGCCTTTTACCCCTGGATTTCCGCTTATAAGAGCACTTTGGGATCTGGCTTCTCTATTTGTCCATCCCCTGCACAGTGTCCTGCAGAATTTATAAAGGAAGCCACAGGCCGCCCACCACCCAGCAGGGGCACAGGGGTAATTACAGGGCAAAAAACGCAAAAAACAAAAGGCCCTGTCCTTTCATTAGTGGTCACTGCCTAGAGAACCCTCAGGGATGGGACGGGAGCCCCCCCCAGAATGCTATCTCAAGGCACGCTGAGCCCAAGAAAGGCACCTGTGAGGAAGGGGGTGTGGCCTAGGTGTTCTTCATATAGGAGCTCATCCCCGCCACCTGCACAGTTAGCCCCATTCAGTAGGTGTGATGTCGAGGCTCAGAGAGCTTATGGGCCTTACCCACAGTCAGAGTGCTAGATTCATACCCAACGCATGGGCTCTGGAGCTGGCCTGCCTGGTTCAAACCCCAGCGGCACCCCTCCTGGCATGACTCTGGGGCCTTTAATGTCTGGCACCTCGGCTTTCCCAGCTGTGAAATGGCAATAAGAGGATAGGTTTGTGAAAAGGTTGTCCTAACAGGGCCTGCCCTACAGTAAGCGCTGTGTGGTCACGCCACCTCGTCTGTAATCAATACAAATGTCCAAACATCATTAGACATAAACAATGTGTTTTCATTTTGACTGAGGTAAAATTCACATAGCATAAAATTAACCATTTTCAAGTGTGCAAAGCAGTGGTATTGAATGCACTCACAACGTGTAACCATCACCACTATCTAGTTCCAAGACATTTCCATCGCCCCAAAGGGAAATCCTGTCCCCCATTAACCAGCCATTAACACCAGCCCCTGACAACCACCCACGTACCTTCTGTTCCTGGGGGCCTGCCTAGTCTACACATTTCCCGGGAATGGAGTTGTATGGTATGTGTACTTTCATGCCTGGCTTCCAGCCCTTGGCATCATGTCTCACGGATGAATGGCCTGTGCTTTACTCCCGTTTTTGTTTTGTTTTGTTTTTTTCTGGCTGAATAATACTCCTTCATGTAAATATGCCATCCTTTGTTAATCCATCCATTCATCAGCTCATGGACCGTTGTGCTCCCCCTTGGCTATTGTGAATAAGGCCGCCATGAGCATCACGTACACGGTTTTCTGTAGACACCTGTATTCCTCTTGCGTGTGCAGATACCTAGCAGTGAGATTGCTGGGTCCGACGGTGATTTTATATTTCACTTTTTAAGAAGTCACTGAACTATTTTGCACCGTGGCTGCACCATTTTACATTTCTACCAACACTGCACATGGGTTCTGGTTTCTCCAAACCCTCACCAACACTTGCTTTCCATCTGTTAATTACAGCCATCCTCCTAGGTGTGGAAGGGTAACAATGTGGTTTTTAAATGAAGCTAAAATGTGGTTTTTGATTTTGTACACAAGCACGGACTGCGCTGCATTGACCCCTGGGAGCTCCGAAGACTCCAGGGCTAGACAAGGGTGGATCCTTCTCTGGGCCTCAGTTTCCAGCTCTGTCATAGGACCTGGCTGGTCTGGATTCGTGTTTCTCAAATAACCTCTGTGGGAACGGCAGAGAGAAGGGAGACAGTTTGCCGCTAAGATGGAATGGTGCAGACCCCTTCTTGAGTCTCAGAGGAAGAAAAGATGAGTCATTAGGATGAACTTGACTCCATCTGGAGTTTTTCTTCTTATATGCGAAGACCTATGCACGGTCGTTAGGAATCTGGCCCTTGCTACCTGGGGCTGTCATGTTAATGTCTTGAGGCAGAGTCCCCAGCCTTCCTGGCAACCCAAAAACTCTCGAGCCAGATCAGAAACACAGATAGTTCCCTCCTGCTTGGCAGACCAGGCTTTTCCAGCCACCATCACTGGCCCAAGCAGGCCCCAGAAACCCCGGTGGCCATGCAGAACATTCCAGGCCCCTCTGTTTGCTGGGAGGAAACATGTTTTCATTTCAAGCACATGCCTATTTCTCACTGCCATGCTTTTGCTCTTGCTGCCCAGGGCACCCTTCTTCACTTCCTTCACCCAGGCTGTTTCTACAGATCTGTGAAGATGACTCAGCGCCTCTTCCTCCAGGAGGCCTTCTCTGATGCCCCGCCTGGATCGTGTTTCCCTCCTCCGTATGCCCAGGGACCCCTCTGTCATGGCACTCTTTACCCTGTTTCAAGCACTTTCTATTTAACCAGATTCTTCCACTGGGCTGTGAATTCTTTGAGTAGGAACTGTGGGATTCACGTCAAGGTCCCTGGTCCTCATCTAGGCCAAGTCTGGGAGAAAGTACCCATAGGAGATGATGGTGACTGGGCTGCCAGGAGCCTTGCACTGAAGTGTCCCCTGAGATCCCCAGCCCTTTCCTACTGTATGCAATCTTGGTGTTCAGGCAATCATGGTGCCTGATCTGATTTGGCCGTGAACTGGGCACATGACCCATGCTGGGCTAAGGAGACACTCTCTGCAGAGAATTTCAAGCACGGCAGAGTGACACAAGGAGGAGTTGTCTGACCTCTCTTTACTTCCTGCTGGTCCAGAGGCCCGGACTACCCAGTTCCTGTCCTTCTAAGGCCTAGTGATTCAGTGTCTCTTGACTTCTGTAAACTACCCTAAATCTCGGAAATAAACATCTTTTGTTTCACATGGTTTGCCAGAGTCTATTTCTGTTGCTTGCCTCTTGAGAACCCTGGCAGATTCAATACATCCATATTTGTTTCATAGATGCAAGGATGGGTGAATGAGCAAGCCCAGTGTGGAGGGCAGAGAGAGACAATGGGATGAGAAGGGCAAAAGGAAGAGAAGGCACCTCCAGCAGAGCGATTGCCGCAGGCAAAGATCCCCAAGAATCCACCCGCTGCCCGGAACACGGGGGCGAAGGGGGATATGAGGACTCCTGGCTGCAAAGCCAAGCCCGAGACTGACCGTCGGGCAAATCCTCAGCACCCACCTTGATGTGGAGAGCATACTTCATTGGTCCTCCACGGAGCATGGAGCTCACCGAGCTGCTGGAGGGTTGTGTGCCAGAGGGCAGCACCTGTGCAAAACGCACGTCCCAGGGACGCTCTTCCATCATCTCGGCCTCCTTTTCTTTGGGCTCATTGTGGTTTGATGCAAAACAGAGAGATGCCCAAATGTATACAGGAGCTTCAGGTGGTGGGAGTGAGGAGATAAGGGAGCTGGGAATGGGACTTTGGATGATGCCCCTCTTCCCAAGTCTTCGACGAAGAACTTGGGGTGCAGGACGGTGCCCCACGGCAAGTTGAGGTCCCCGCTGAGAAACCAAAGATCCGACTTAGCCAACAACACGCTGTGCCAGAGTTGTCTAACATCAATTAAAATGGACAATTTCTCCCTTAAGCCTTTCAAAAGATGGGCTCCAGATGGATTGAAGCCTCAGACGTGAATGTTTCCGTAAAAAGCCAATCAAAGAAAGCATAGGAAGATAACTTTGTGCGGAAGGGAAGATCGATTCTCTTCCAAAAGACACTGAAAGCACAAGAGGGAAGGGAGGGACAAAATGATGGATTCCTGTTGGTGAAAGGCACCAGCCACGGGCAAAGATGGCACACACAGCTCCCCGGGCAACAGATAAAACTGAGAAGCGATTACCGGTTCAAACACACAAGGAATGCCACAGAGCAGGAGGAACGACAGAAGAGAGGCCTCAGCGGCTGACAAGGATGACAAGAGGTGTTCAAACTCATCGAGAAAAAGAGACATGATGACTTTCAAAGCGAGGTGGGGCTTCAGGCTCACGAGCGAGGCCATAGGTTCCTTCCTGGCTGCACTAAGGCTGGCCGGAGTGTCTTGGGGAGGTGGGCTCTCTCAGGCACTGCCACTGGGCCAGGCCGGTCTGGCTGCCCCCCAGGTCCCCGAGACCCCACTCTGGGGTACAGAATCATGGATGCTGAGCACTTGTCACATAGGTCCCGGGGTGGCACTGGTCTAGGGAACCAGGGATGGGGACAACCTGGTGCCTATCCCTCACTGGGGACATGTTGTGGGCAGGACAGGGACTCCAGGTGGACTGCGCCTCAACTTGGGGCAGGAAGCGAGGGGAACAAAGGGGCCACCTGAGGTCACAAAGCGGGGCTCGCATTTCCTGTTTCAACCTGTTTTCGTGCCACCTTCCAGGGGCCTGGACTAGGGCAAGTGAACCCCCTGGGTGTCTGCATTTTCGTCCGTGCTAGGGAGCAAGCCACAGCGATCACAGCTGGTGGACTGGGGGATCAGGTGAGTCCTGGAGCAGCCCATAGGAGGTGCTCAGTAACCAGTGCTCACCAGTTCTCACAATCATGACATTTGCAGCCTGGCAAGCCTCATGGATAGGAAAGCACTAGCCCTCACCCCTCTGAGATTGCCTGCCTCCGCCCAGTGTCCCCGGAACCTGGTGGGCACTGAGTTCCTGATTTTGTTTACGCTCTTGCAGTTGCCTCCAGCCTCCCTCCCCCGGGTGTGTGGAAGCTGCGCCCCCAAGCCCTGTCCTGCCACAGGAAATGCAGCAGGGCTGAGCCGGAGGCCAGAGTGGCCCTCTGCAGCGCCTGTTCCTTCCTGCCCACCCCCACCCCCTCCACTGGGGCCCTGATTAGCCTGGGTATTGGATGACCCCCTGCTCTTCTCCCCCTACCCCGCAAGGGTTAATCAGCCTTCCTGCTGGGCGGCTGGGCGGCTCGGAAGGAGGCAGCAGGGCGGCCTGGCGGCAGGAGGCTTTCATTACTTTGATGGGATACATGTGCTCGGCTTTATCTCCGGCCCTTTCTCCGTAATTCAGCGCTTGAACGTCTCAGCTGTCGGCCAGATCTGCAGACAATTGCTCGGGGTAATACTATCCGGAAAAAGCTGATAAAACGCAGATGTGACGAGGCCTCTGAAATTTGCGGTTTGCTAAGTGGTTTGCTGCGATGCTTGCCCGTGGCCTGGGCGGCTTCCCTGAGAGGCTGGGAATGGAGGGGGTGGGAGTTGCATTTTTTCTAAGTGAAAGGTTGAACAGAGGAAGTGACTGCAGAAGTTTTTTTCCTAGAATTAGGAAGATCGGCGAATAGAAAGTGGAGGGTAACGTGACCATACCATGGGACTTGCCAGTTCACTGGCCCCTCTGCTCCCAGCTCTGCAGGGGTTTCCTCTGTGCATTTTGGAGGAGGCGTGGTACAGGGGTTCCTGGGAGGAAGCCCCTGTGACCTTGGGCAAGTCACTTGACCTCTGCCTGCTCAGCCGACTCAACAGAAAAACCAAATCACTAATAACCTTAGTTGCTCACCACATGGAACGCACCTGCAGGATGCCAGGCACACAGTAGGTGCTCAATGAATGACGGTTCCTTGTCCTTCCTTCCACTCACCTAGGTTCCCAGATGGCCCTAGAGAGTAAAAGAACATGACACCGATGTGAAGATGTTGGGTCCCCTTTGGGGGGTAGGCGAGCAGGAGCCAGGCTGTGAGTCCCCAAAACCATGACTTCCCTGGCCACGGCCACTACACGGGACCCCTTGGGTGAAATAGCAATCACTGGGGTCTTCCTGGCCCAAAGGAAGGTTAGAACAGTGCCCCTCAACCCAAACTGTGTGCCCAAATCACCAGGGATCAGGCTAACACATGCAGACTCCTGTTTGGGAGGTCAGGGTGGCCAGCTTTTCTCACTAAGTCCCAGCCATGCTGACACCACGGGTCCCGGGACCGCAGTGTGGGTAGCAAGAGGTGGGAGGACCTCGAGGCATCAGGCCGGAGAGAGGCTCTGGGTGCTTTCAGTCCGTCCCCTTCTCAGCCCCCAGGAAGTCTCTGCTGACCAGAGAGGGCAGGCAGGGTGGCTGGTGTTGCCCAGCACACCAGGGGCCAAGTCAGGCTGGGAGGGAGGGGGACGACCCTCACGCCTGGCTCGGTGTTCTCCTTGCAATGCTTCTGGTGACCCCCCCCCTTCCTTAACTGGCCACGAACGATTTCCAGACGGTTGGTGTATCCACTCAAAACTGTCCCAAAGAGAGCCCCTTTCATAGCGCCCTTTCCAAACTGCTTTGACGCCAAAGGGAAAAGTACACGAATTGATACCAGGAGGTGCTGCCCTGGAGTGGACAGGCCTGCCCACGGCAGCACGTGCTACAGCCCGGGCGTGGACCTCAGGCCCCCCTCCTGTGTGTGCAAGTATCTTCCAACGGATGGAGCATCCCGCGGGAGTGGAAAAGCAGCCCCTGTCCCAGGGGCGCTTTCAAACTCTCTTTTATATCGGTGCTAAGGTAAGAAGAGCCAGCACGGCTGGATCTTTACCTCTCGTCCTTGAGGACAGCGGACCTATTTTCAGGTGAGAGAGACCCAGGCCCCGAAAGGTTAAGTCATTTGCTCCGAGTCACCTGGTTGGCCCCGGCCAACCCAGGTTTGTTTAGGAGCATCTGGCTCCAAAGTCCGCATCCTTGCGTCTGTCCCACGCTGCCTCTGGACAGACAAATGTGACCCTGGGGCCAGTGGGTGGACACTTGCGTCACCTGCAAAATTTAGGGCCACCCCTCTGTTCTTCCCTCGAGAAGGGCAGCCTGTGACCAGAGGGTCCCTTTGCAATTCCCGCCTTTCGGAGAAAGAGGGCGTCCCTCCCCCTGCCGGGCGTGGGCAGAACTGGTAGCAATTTTCCCACAATGTGTAAATTAGTCAATCTCCGAGTCTGTAAACGGGGGGCCTTTGAAGGGACCTTAATGAAGCACTCCATTAGGGCTTAATGATGGCTGCCTCCAGCATTACTGGACCGAGTGCCTTTTGATGTCTCGGGGGCCACGGGTTGGAGGCTCGACTTATCTCCGTGCCTCGGCAGGCTTAAAAAAAAAAAAAAAGGCAAAAGCCCCCTTAGAGAAGTTGAAAAATTTTTAATGAAAAAAGTTAGTCCTGGCCTGACTGATGTTGGCACTTCAAAGCCTGTGCACACTAAATTGCTGTAGACTGCTTAATTCAAAAGTGCTCCCTGGCCGGTGACAGCCCAATGGTGACAAAATACAATTGGCAACAGGAGCCAGGCAGGATCAAAGGCTGGCTATTGTAATAGTTTTGTTCCATGAAGAATTGCTTATTGTCAAGAGTTTTTAAGCCTTTTTTCTCTTCCCTTTTTCTTTCTTTTCTTTTCTTTCTTTCTTTCTTTCTTTCTTTCTTTCTTTCTTTCTTTCTTTCTTTCTTTCTTTCTTTCTTTCTTTCTTTCTTTCCTTTCCCTTTTCCTTTCTTTCTTTCTTTCCTTTCTTTTTTCCTTTCTTTCTTTCTTTCCTTTCCCCTTTCCTTTCCTTTCCTTTCCTTTCCTTTCCTTTCCTTTCCTTTCCTTTCCTTTCCTTTCCTTTCCTTTCCTTTCCTTTCCTTTCCTTTCCTTTCCTTTCCTTTCCTTTCCTTTCCTTTCCTTTCCTTTCCTTTCCTTTCCTTTCCTTTCCTTTCCTTTCCTTTCCTTTCCTTTCCTTTCCTTTCCTTTCCTTTCCTTTCTTTCCTTTTTCCCCCCCCGTTCCAGCATCATCTCGGGATCCTCTGGTTCAGCATCGGTGTCCACACATACTTATAACGACGTCGTCGGGTGATACATTTCAGCTCGCAGAGGCCGGGGCTGCCTGTCGGCCGCTCCCGAGGCTCGTGGGCCCGGCTGTCGGTAACAGTATAAAACTGTTTCTGTGTTTGTGTCAGAAAAGGTCCCACGAGGCACCGGAGGGCAAAGCAGAGCTGGGACCCGTTCCTCAGCTTGGGGACTGCTTTAGGATTGATTTCAGAAGAAACTGCTGTCCGCCTGAGCCCGGCGAGGTGGCATCAGAGGACTCCGCCATGAGGTCCCTCTTGCCTACACCCAGCTTCCCCTAGCCTAAGTTTCCCCAACTGTGAGCCAGAGGCTCATTTACTCAATCAAGTATTTACTGGGCTCTGACTTATGAAAATACCGCCTTGTTGCACTGTTTAAGTGACCAGAGACGGTGGGTTTAAGAGCACTTCGTATCTGGAAATGCCCCTCCCTCTCCCCCCTCTGTACCCCCCTGTTTTGGAGGGTCTGTTCTCAGACTCGGGGCTGCACCTGGCTTCTTAGGCTGCAGTCATTCTCGAGAAACCAGAACCCCGAAGGAGACATTCTGGTGAGTTATTTTCAAACTTCTACTTGGAGGGATCGACAGGTGGAGGGCCAGTGTTTCTAGGCCTGGGTGTGGGTCCCCCCTTCTCTTCTCAGTCACTTGACCCACCAGACCCTTACTTTCTTTCTCTGTAAAAGGGGGATAATCCTCCTTTCCCTGCCCAATCTCATGTTTTTTTTTCTCTGACCTGACCCAAGGCTCAAACAAGGAAAAGGATGCAAATCACTTTATAAATGGACAAGAGGCCATAAATATCCCCAAGTCAGTCGGTGCTATTTTCCAAAACAAGCCGGAGGAGGCTAGGGCTGTTTTGAGCCGGGTCAAGGCCGGGGATGACTGGGGACCATTAGGAAGCAAGAATGCTCCGGTTCCTTTTATTGCTTCAAATCTGAGCCACCAGGAAGCCGCCCCATGAAACATACAAGCCTCGTATCATTTACTCGTCTTGAATTAATTAAGAAGACGGGTATGGGGACAATTAGAGAAACCTTAGGCTGATGACATCTCCTTGTGATGGAATTTGCTTCTGCATCCACTTTGCCTCTCTCTCACATTCCTCCAGATATTGGCAGGTTTGTTTTTCTCCAAACCAAGTATCGCGGATATATGGCAGGACTGCACTGGTAACTCTGCAGACCTTTGGGGGCACGCACAGCCCGGGAGGGACAGGTTGGGGGTCATGTCGATATGCATCTGTTTACTTAGACTGCGTGTCTTGCTTTCTATTTTAATTTCCTTTTAACCTAACCTGCCCTTCCCCACCCTGGCGGACGTCTCTCTCTCTCCTTTGTTTTTAAATTCCATTGGCACCAAGCATTCTAAATTCCCAAACATTTAAAGCAAACATTCTAGGGTGGCACTGTTCTAAAGCCCACCAGATCTCAGGGGTTCCAGCCTCCTGTTCTAAGGGTGCCATCCAAATGTCCACAAGCCTGGCAAGGTCCACAGTTGACTCCAAGACCAGCCTGTTCATCAGGAAGGGACACACCACTAGCCACAGATCAGCCTGTTCACCATAATCACGCAGAAGTATGCATAAACCCAGCTGAGCAATTATGAATAATTAAATCAATTAGAGACAGTCTAGCACCAGGGATTATGGCTGCTCGGGTGTGGGCCTCTGTAGTATTTTAACAGTAAATGCAAGAGCCCCAGAGAGCACTGGCAGGCCGAGGGGAACAAAAGCACGTCCAAATGCCAAGCCATGTTGCTTGGTGACCCTTCTCCACACTATCGGCGGCCTTCCCAAGGAAAACAATGGTAATGAAATGCCAATAAAATATTTTGGGGGCAAGTATGAAAGCTTCAAAATGAGTTAATTAAAAACGGATAAAACATGAGTCTCTGAAAGTATGTTGAGTAAATTTAGTGCTTGAAATTTGACAGAAGGAAAGGGTTTTCCAGCAATGCTCAGAACGTTTTAAAGTGGCAGAGCTGGACCAGTGGGTCTTGTCTTCTAAAACCAACCTCTCTCCGCTCACGCCAGGGAATGAAACTCAGGGGAGGGCTTATGGCAGGAACAGCTGTCTGGGTTACCACAGACCCACCAGTGCACCTCTTTTAAGGTTGTTTTGGGGAGTGGGTGACCGAGAAGCCTGCTGCGGGCATGGGCAGCAAACAAGGTGGTCAGATTCCCGAAGCAACATTTGCACCTTGATGCCATTGGTGGAGCAAAATCTTGACCCCCATTTCCTCTTGCTTAGCGCAAAGTTAGCACTCCAGAGATACCCAACAAGTGGGGGACTGAGAGAATGAGGCACTGTTGGGACTCAGTTCCCTAGAAGGGACCAACCAGTCCAGCTGGAGGAAGTGAGCCCGAAATTGATGGTGGCTCCCTTGCTCACCTTCTCGTGGAGAGATGAGAATCCATCTCTGCCGCTCAGTTGGCTTGAGAGCTGCTCTCAGAGGTGCTGGCTCCTCTGGTCCCACTGTCCCAGGAGCCTGCACACGGTGGGGATCTCACTGGTTAACTGTGGACAGCTAGGGGATAATCAGGGATATGATGGATTTAATGAAATCAATAGGAACATAATCTCTTTTCTGTTTTCTCAATGTCTTGAGCCAAAAGGCATAAATATAGCCAACTTTGGCCCAGCAGAGAGATTTGAACTGAGCCCTTCCAGAGACAAAGGACAAATATGCCTTTTGAGCGACAATTCGTCCCAGATTTGCTGACTATAGCAAAAACGTTATTCGAGAAAAACAGAGGAATGCCAAGTATCATCTCCAACAGGCGGAATCCAGCGCTGTGCTTACAAGGGTGAGAAGTCTTGCTTTGCATCCTCTGCTCTTCCAAGATACCAGCTAATGTTTTGCATTTGTCGTTCCTCTCTATGCCAAGTTTGAGATTAGCATCCTTGTGTTGTATGTGAAACTGCTGATACTCAGGTCGGGGGACTTGCTCAAGGCGCACGTAATGGGGCAGGCCAAGATCCTATCTCCTGTTTTTCTGGCTCAAAAGCCTGTGCACGCACACATAGCTCCCACCCTATGCTGCTTCTCGGTGCATGCATGAAGAATATCGTGCTAGCATCCCAGAGGATAAAGATGCCAAAGATGTGCTCCCCCAAATGAATGAGTTCGGGGTCCTCATCTGTAATCTTATAGGGTTGTGCCCCGTGCAAACCTGATTTTTCTCAAATCCCAATGATCAGGACATGTGATCTCCCACACCTTAATAGTCTGGGTGACTCTCTCCTAGGGACCTGAGTTTTGTCACTAAATAATTTTCTGCCAGATGCCATCCACAAATAAGCAAATAATAGCTCCTCGAATGTATTCTTTCTTCCACAGCCGGCTCCTTAGCTGCCCAAACACCAGCCTTAGTGTGAGCCAGACATGCCCAGAGAGTCTTGCCCATCATCAGTAGACACCTCATGGGCCCACGCTGAGATCTTCTCTGCACACTCATGATCCTTCATTCATAGTAAGCATGAGATTAAAACACCCTTGCTACTATAAAATAGAACTGAGGCTTATTGACTGCGAGTTTGAAATCTGGGGTATGATGGGCAAGGCTGTCCTCCTCCAGCTGAAACTTGGATGACAGTAAGGCAGATCAAGGCATGCTTCTGGGGCCCGGGGATGGAAGCAAGTCCACTGCACCCATTTAACTTGGCAGGTCCTTGGGAAAGCCCCAGCAGAGGGGGCTCCAAGTGGCTCCCGGCTGCAGAGCAGAGGGAGGACTCTCTTCCACATTCTCGTGGCAATCAGGGGAAAGACGGGTCAGGAAGGACACCCCGGGCTGGCAAACTCTCCCAAGTGGATGTTGCCCCTGCTGCAGGAGGGAGCGGGTGACCTTCCATCAGGGCAGTAGAAGCCCACCTAAGCCTTGCAAAGCCCAGTGAGTTACATGAAAGGCATCGCCATTTTCTCAGGAATACTGGGGAATCCGAGATTTTAAGGTGCTATATCTTTATTTGGTTTGCCTGATGTGATAGCAAGGAGTGAGCAAATCCCAAGTCCATATTCTTGCAGATACAGTCGGTTCCCAGCTGTGTTTTGCAGAGTCGAGGGAGGGGCCCAGGGACACCGCTTGGGGGCCACTCATGGCAGGAGGGAGGCGGGAAGGCCCGAGAGGACAGAGCTTGGGGGTCCATCAGCTCAGCTCTGCACCTCTCTGCTTTATAAACTGTGAGATTTGGGTACAAGAAGGTTCTAGTCCTTGGCGGAGAGGTCTGAAAGTCACAGCATGACACCCTGTGGTGCCCCTGGCAGACTTGTGGGGAACAGATCCCCATAAATAACCCCAGGCAGGGCAACAGATGAAGAAGCCAAGCTCTTTGCTGTATAAAAAGGAAAAAACAAATCCCATTTTCCCAGGGTATGACAATGCCACACTGGCCTCCTGGGATTCCCAAGAGAGCAAGAGCTCCGGGAACGGGAATGCTCCCTGCATCTGATTTGCTCAAATCCCTCTGAGCCCTCAGCTCTCCTGGCTCCAATCAGCCTGGATGACCTTGATCAAGTCACTTCTCCTCTCTGGGCCTCGGTTTCCCCATCTGCATCATGAGGGGGTGGACTGCATGGTTGCCAAGCTCCCTGCAAGCTCAGTGATCCTAATCTTCAATTTTCCTGACCTCTTCCGGCCATCCCCTTGTCAGCCTGGCTCCAGGGGCCTCCAGCACCCCCACCTCCGGCCAAAGCCCCTACAAATCCAGACTTCCCCTCCTCCCCCACCATTTCCCTACAAGGCCACCACAGAAAGCAGCAACGTGGACAGAAAGCAAGGATGTTTTAATTTACTCGATTAAATCGCCATGTGGACAGAGGCTCGCAAAGGAATCTGCTCTACAGAACTTTTCGTTTAATAGAATTAGTTGAAACCAGATCAGCCGAGCCCCTGTTCCTGCAGGCCATCTGCCCAGACGGGGAAACGGCTTCCCTAAATAGAACCCCATGCTGCCCGGAGCCTCCTCTCAACGGCCGGCAGGGAGCTGCCCCCTGCACCCTCCTGCCTGTTCAAATGGGTTCAAAGTCCTTCCTTTTGGGGCCAGACGGGCCGGCAGAGCTCACATCCACTTTCGGCTAAGGCTTGGGAACTAGAATCAGACTCACATCCAGCTCCACCTGCAGAGGACTCCTGCCAAAATCGGGGACTGCACAAAGGCGATGCCAACATAGCGCGCTTCTAATCCAGAAAAGAGGTCTGTCGAGTCACTCGCCTGAGCTCTTTAAGAAAATTAGATAAACTAACATTTACTCAGCATTTTCGGGTCTCCCAGGAAGTTTCCCACATGCTTTATTGAATCCTTGTGACAAGCCCGCCATAAGGCTCTTCACTGTCCTTTTGCAGATGAGGGTCTGAGAGGTTTAGGGACTTGCCCCGGGCCACACAGCTGGGAGCGGGGACCCAGGCAACTCTAAGATGGCATTCAGAGCATGGGCGGGGCAGGCTGCCATCGCGGTGCCTGGCCCCTGGGAACTGAGACCTTTCTGCCCTCCTGTGCACTTGAGTACGAAGCTGCCGGTTCGAATCCCACCCCTGCCCATACTAGTTACATGCCTTTGGACTTCTGTGGAATGAGAGAGGGAAATGACACTTCTCTCTCTCTCTCTCTCTCGGGGTCAAAGGAGCTGCTGTATGGGAAGCTGTCGGGCACGTCCATGCTGGGCATCCCAGGTGCCCACATCTGTCCTACAGAGCAAGTTGTCGGTGCCCAAGACCCTCAAGGAGGAGGCTGTGCCATTTAGATCACGGGTTGGCAAACTCTGGCCCACAGGCCAAATCCGGCCCATGTGCTTTTCTAAATAAAGTTTTATTGGAACACAGCCATAGCGATTAGTTTACATATTGTCTATGCCTGTTGTAACAGAAACCACACGGCCCACAAAGCCTAAAATATTTACTGTCTGGCCCGTTACAGAAAACGTTTGCTTGCCAACCCCTGATTTAGGGCAAGAGGGTTGTACAGTGACACCCCCCCCACGCTCCCCCCAAAGAGGCTGTGTAAATGTGGGGGAGGAGAGAGGAAGTTGCTTAGGGAACATTCTATCCTAATTGTTAATGAGCTTGTTTAACCTCCCAGGGCCCCACTCCCTGATCCTCGAGACTGGTTCAGGTCTTACGTGTTTTGATGTGGCATTCCTGTTTAAAAAAGAAATGATTAATGTGCCCTGATTAGTCTGTCTTAAGGAGTTTAAAAGAAGGGAGGTGAGCAGGGATAAATTGTTCTGTTATCAACGGCCACTTTATAAGTCTGGGACTTCCACCGCGGGGAGTGGCTGCTATATGGAATTGATACACGTGGAGATTTATAAGGTCAAGTTTTATGAGCCTACAGATTCTCGTGGTGTATTACCACATCCTTATTACAAGCTCATGCTGCTGTCCAGTTAAACCAATGGAGCTAATATATTACTCCTGCCTGCCTGAGCCTCAGACTTGAAGGGAACAGTGCAAGTAAAATACTGCCTTTGGGAATCAACCACATCCTGGTTTTTTCTGCACAAGTGACTTTGCTTGTTTCTTGCCTCTCCCTAACCCACAAGCTGAACCACCCCTTGGGGATGACCCGGTGTGGGGGGGGGGGGAACACTTCTCTAATAGGAAGGGACAGCTTTAGGGACCTTTCGCAGATACTGCCCAGAAAGGACATCTCTTCACTGCCGTGGCGCTAACAGGATCATAAATTAAGGCTGGGCTGTTTGTCTTTGGGCCAAGGCTGTTTTAATGGGAAGGAGGAAGTCAGCCAGAACCAGGACAGGCCCAGGCTGGTTCAGTGTCCGTCCTCTCTCTTGGACCTCTGGCCAGAGAGCCTGGCCAGCAGTGGGGCTCTGGGGAGCAGAGGCAAAGGCCCTTCATGGCCAGTCCAGACCAGGCAGCAGGACCTCGTGGTCTGGTGGGAGAGTGGGAGGGGTCCAGGCCCCACCTCCTTGACCAGAGCAACACATGCAAGTGATTTGCAGTCCCTATCTGATACAGATCACACTGGAATGATCCCTTGACCAAATATGCTTACTTGCTCCCCTTTTGAATAAGTGAACTGATCTACACACACTCAAACACACACACACACCCCCCTACCTGCTTTGGAAGCCAAAGCAGAGGTTGACAACAGACTGGCTGAGATGACGCCCAGGAGTCTGCAGAGTGTGAGACCCCGACACCTCCTCCATCCTCCCCTGGCTACGCTGACGCCATCCTGGCGCTGTCAGAACGCGGGTCCAGCAAAACCATAGGGTCTCCGTCCACACCAGAGGCCAAGAGCGGATGAGTCCTAGCCAAAGTGTCAGCATCACCAAGTTCTCGCCCACTCTGCTCCCACTGCTCTGTGACCACAGGCAGGTCACGGCCCCTCTCTGGGCCTCGTTTCTGGAGCCCTAAAATAAGGGCACCATGATCTTTGGGTATCAGTCACCTCTATTTTGCTTCTGCCTTCCACACCCCCCGCTCCCTCGCCCCGCGAGCTTCTCTCCTGGGCAACTCCAACCCAGTACTACATACGGGAGGGGGCTCTAGGAAATGCAGTTTCCATCCACTTCTCGAAAGCAATTCACCTCTCTGTACAAAGAGTCTTAGATAATGTTGATTGTGGAATTCTACTCCTAGAAATCTAATGTATGGAAATAACTGGATATTTGGACGAAGATTAGAAATAAAAGTGTCTATCATGATGTTATTCATATTAGAAGCTTACAGGTAACATAAACGTCCAACCGTGGGGACTGGTTAAACAAACTTAGGGTCATCTAGTCAATGGAATGCTAAGTAGTCATTAAATATTTATCTTTGTAATGAATTTGTAATGACATGATAAAAGCACGCTATCATGCTCGTGGGTAGAGCAGACATGAGGGCTGTCTCAACACTGACCTTGCGAAGCTGGGGCCCAGCTACCAGAATTCAAGGTTCCCCCCACTACGCCATCCCCCCACCCCGGTCCCAGCAGGGCCACCCAGACACTGAGTCCGGTCTTGTCCCTGTTGTGTTAGTCAAGGCATAAGTGAAGTAGAGCCTGGAACCTTCCTTGGACATGAGCTGGGTGTTCCCTCCAGCTTGGGGAAGAGTCCTTATCCAACCAAAGGCTAAAGCAAGCCTGGGGACACAGATCCTTTTGGCCTGGCCCTCCAGCAGGAGCGGTTGCTGGGAGAGGCGCACCCAGCATGGAACACGGTGGCTCCCACCAGCTGTGACCCCGCAGATTAGTGAGGAGGGCAACTGACCTCACCCCAGCTGTCTCCATGACACCCTAGGGTTTGCCTTCACAATCATCGGGGTTCAGCCAGGAAACAGAACTGCCAGGAGTACTGGGGGGAGAGGGATTGCACACAGGGACGGGACCATACACAAACGAGGACCGGATGGGGAGGGCGTCTAGAAGGAGATCAGAGGGACAGCAAGTACTAACATGGCTGCACCGTGGCGGCCAGCAGAAAGACCCACGAAGTCCTATGCATTTGGCTGCTCAGCAGGACATGGAAAAAGGGAAGAGGGCTGGGGAGACTGCCTCCTCCGGGGCACCTGCGGTCCCTGTGGAATTGCCTTAGCCAGCCCGCAGCACACCTGGTGGTGGGCTTGGGCCCCTGTTGGCCAGCAGGGCCATTGGATGGGAAGACGAGCTGGACATGCAATGGAGAACAGGGAGAGTTTGGGACCCACCATGTACCTCTGAGCCTGTCCCCATGTCTGAGCACCATGATCTTTGGGTATCAGTCACCTCTATTTTGCTTCTGCCTTCCACACCCCCCGCCCCCCCGCCCCGTGAGCTTCTCTCCTGGGCAACTCAAACCCAGTACTACATATGGGAGGGGGCTCTAGGAAATGCAGTTTCCATCCACAGATGGGAGCAACAGAGCCAAGCTGACAACACACATTTCAGTAAAGCCATAATTCCACAGACAACTGAGGCACAGAGAGGTTATGTGACTTGCCCAAGGTCACACAGCAAGCCCGTACTGCCTGGACTGGACCCCAGGCAGGTCTATCTTACAGAGTCTGAGGCCCATGCACAGTGAGGTCTTGCTCTTCTGTGCTCACGGCTGGGCACCTAACACAGAAAACTCACCTGGGCTAACCGTATTTATTGTTGATCTTTGACTCAACCCCTCAGTGCAGGCCGAAGGGTCAGGAAAGGCTGGAGAAGGGGGGTGTCAGGTGGGGGGCAGGGAAGTAACAGTTGTGCAGACTTCTGGTGTGTCAGGCACTGCACTAGACCTAACTACATGAGTGATAGAAGGAACAGGTGCTGGGTGTTTTTCATCTAGCATGACGCTAAGCCCTCACAGCACTTCTCCCCAGCAGCTGCAATTATGATTCCCATTTATAGGTGGCGAAACTGAAGGCACATTCCTTGCCCAAGGTATAGACTGGTAGTTGGCAGGGCTGAAATTCAAACCAAGGCAGCCGGGCTCCAGAGCCCGCTGCCACGTTCCCACTTAGTCCCACAGCCTGAGATTTTCTCTCCCTCTGCCTCAGTCCCCGGGGATCTGCGGCAGTAACCAAGCCCGAGTCTGTCACAGGCCTGGTGGCTCTCCAAGCAGCCCTTTCACGCAGTGACTTGGGGCCTCAGTTGGCTTCCAGTGGGTGTCTCTGGGGGAGGAGCCCACGCAGCAGCGAGGCTGCCCTTGGACCTGGACCCTGCCCTGGGGAATGGGTGTGGCCACGGGGGCGTGACCTTCTTCCACTTCTGCCCTATTGGCCAGCACCAGTCACGTGGCAGCACGCCCACAGGCCTGGGAGGGGCTGGACAGAGGGTTCCGTGTGCTGCCAAGGGGAGGGAGTGGGGTGTTGGTGAGGATTCGCACAGTCTGCCTTTTCTGGGCACCAGGTATTCTGTAAACTGCTAATCTCAAACTGAGAGCAAAGTCTCCCTTCCCCGCAAGGGAGAGGACCCCAAAGCCCACAGGCCCCACCATTTCTTTCTAACCCCGGGTCAGGGGGCTCCCATGCCCTCCCCCAGAGACCCAGTCTCTCCTGACCTGCTCCCTACTCCCCAGCGGTGCCCAGACAGGCTTGACTCAGAAAGTTGCCCAACTTTGAAAAAATGGGCTGGATGCCAAGGTCAAGCCAGGGTGACCTCCAGGACTGGGCGGGCTCTGCATCTGGGTAGTTGATGACGCACAGACGGCCCCCTTCCCAGTGCCTGTCTTTGCTCTTCTGTGCTCTAGGCTGTCCTTCTATCTCTGCCCTCCGCGTGCTAAGACAAGACACGCCCGATTTCCCAGCCCCACTGAGCTAAGCGAGGGAGGCTTCCCTTTTTGAAAACCTAAGGGAAATATCTTCTCACATCTCTGTACCAGGAACAGCTGAGCTTTTCCTGAGCAAATGTTGGTGTCTTACAGACCCTATGAGTCTTGCCCCTGATCATGTTTACCTCTTTGCTTCGGCCCCAAGGAAGCACTGTCATCCTGGACGCTCAGCTGTGGCCAGTACACACCACCTGCAGACATTCCCTCAGAAGACCCAACTTAGTTTGGCTCCATCCCTTTTTCCTATTGCACCCAAATGCCCTCGTTTCTCCTCCCGCCTTTCTTATTGCATTAACTGTCTTAGTACAATGTATCAGATACTCAATATGAGGCAGAAGTCAAAACAAATCTAATATAAATAAGTCAATTAAACCCTCCCGCCCTCACATTCTACTTCCTGCACCCCTCCTCCACCCCTTCCCCAAAGATGGCTTTAACAAATTTCCTAATGAGACCTATTAGTTTGTTAAGCGTTCAACATTGAGGCAGACACCCGGAGGGATGGAGAATGCAGGGTGCCATATTGCCTGGCCACGGTGATCGCCAGAGCCCACAGGGTCACCCGGCAAGACCTCATCACTTTTCATCTTACTTAGACTTAAAAATACACTAAGTGCTCTGGAGAAATTTTCCTACTCTTCCTCCTGCCCTTCCATTGTGTTAGGGCCTTATTAAGAGAAGATCATATCTGATACTAAAAATGTCTCCATCAGAGTATTTCCCACAGCTCTGCCAGCCCTGCCCTCCTCTGGCCAGGGGCTGGCGGGAGCACGGCATGCTTGGGTGGCTTGTCCACAGCTTGACCAGAGCTCCTGACCACATTACCATGATCTCAGGGAGTAAGGAAGCAGGGCTCAGAGGAGTGGGCATTCTCCTCATTGACCAATTTGGGGGCACTTGAGAAACCTGCCTTGGACATGCCCAGGTGCTTCCTTCTTACTGACACTCACGGGATTATTACAAGGTAGAGCAGGAGATACACACAAAACTGGGCCAATGTTTACTAGAGGTGTGGCCTTTAGGACCCAGAGTGTAAGAACCCCACCCCCACCCCCCCACCCCCACCCCCCGCCAGGAACCTGGGTCAGAGAACAAGAGCTTAGACCTTAGACCTGAAGCAAAGAGCCAAGTGGTCTCACCCACTGAGTCGCAGGCTGGGAAGTTGGAGCATGGGGTGGGGGGGCAACTATTCTATAGGATGGAAAGGCCCTGTGGGGGCTTCCTTCTGGAGATAGGAAGTGTATGATGAATTCACTGTGCACCAGGATGGGCGCTGTCAGAGAGCAAGAGCCCCGAGACTGAGGAGATGGAGCCCTGCTTCATCTGAGGTGTGAAAACCCCAGCCACAGTCTCGGACCACATGGGTGTCAAGCTCTCACCAGGCTTGTGTTGTGGAGGGGCAGCTAAGGGGGGACTTAATCTGTAAAGGGTGGAGAGAAGAGCAAAAAACTCTTTCCCCATGATCCCCGAGACCCTGCAAGGAGTGGCTGAACTTCCCTCCTTTAATGGGTCAAGGCAGGAACGCGGGAAGAGAAGTGTGGTGCAGGATTGCACCAATGGCCCTGACTTGTGACTTTGGACGTCCTCTCCCTACCCCGGAGTTCACCCAGATGATGTGTGTCCACCCAAAGGATGTGAGTGAATGTGACCCATGCCCAAGCTTGATAAAGTGCTGGTGTGTTTCCCTCCTGCTGTCGCTCCTCTACCTTGGCTGTGAGACTAACCTCCTGCAGGATGAGATGCGTGGAACAGCCCCATTCCTCCAGCTGGCCAGCAGAGGCCCCCTCCATTGGCCACAGGCCACCAGCCTCTGAAAATGAAAGCCACCGACAGAGACCAGAAGAAGCACCTGCCTGAGCCCCGCCTGATCACCAAGCCACTCAGGAGAGAAAAAAAGAAATGCTGACCTAAGTTTTAAGGCACTGCGTTCTGAGTGGCTGGTTATCCTGCATAATTACAGCAACAAATAACTGAGTCCCCTTACCAGGAGCTCATCCAAGTGGAGAAGGACCCTAGTAAAATCTCACCTGGTGATTTTTTTTTTAAGATTTTATTTATTTATTTGACAGAGAGAGAGACAGCGAGAAAGGGAACACAAGCAGGGGGAGTGGGAGAGGGAGAAGCAGGCTTCCCGCCGAGCAGGGAGCCCGATGCGGGGCTCGATCCCAGGACCCTGGGATCATGACCTGAGCCGAAGGCAGACATTTAATGACTGAGCCACCCAGGAGCCCCATCACCCGGTGATTTTAAAGTATTTTTTAAGGAATGTTTCAGATGCATGTTTCATATTCCAGTGCTTTAATACAGTTGTTAACTATTATAGAAATGTAATAAAAAAAAAAACAACAACAACACAGACTCAAATAGACAGAGAACCAGATTTTAGCACACTGGAGGTCAGCACAAATGTGTTATGACTTGGACGGCCAGTTAACTAGATTTTGCTCAGACCTAAGACAGTAAAGGGGGAGCAGGGTTGGGAGGGGGAGGCTCTCTCTCTTTCCTCCTCCAGCTAATGAATGACCGGAGAGCAGAGACCAGCAGATAAGGTGTTTTGAGAAGTGTTGCCATTTGCAACTATCCTGTGGAAGAGAATTACTTTCAACACTGTGAATCTAAGTGGACTTCAGAAATCAGAAATAAATTAGCTTTGGAGGCAACTAGGGCAAGTCTCAGATAGTGCTCCGTATTTGAAATCACTTCCCCATCCTCACTGTGTGGCGTTATGAGTAGATGTTACCGTGGACTAATGAGCTGCCTGTGATACCGTGTTCTGTTCCGTGTTGTTTACCAGCAGTCTGTATGGGAAGCAATGGGCAGGGAAGGCTGGCTCTTACCCCCAGCCCCCAGCCTCCACAGCCCTGATGTGCATTCACTGCCTGGAGTCAGGGACCGTGGCCCTGAGAGTCACTGGGCAGATCCCAAAGGTGCTACACTCCGAAGCTGCAGCTGACTCCTCACAGCCAGTTCCCTCTGATTGGAGCGGCCGCCCCCAGAATGGCCTAAACTTTGGGGACACAGTTCCATTCAGGGAGAAAGTCCCTCTGCTGTCTCCTGGGGGTATAATCAGGAGACTGAAGTCCAAAAATCAAATTCAGAACAGAGCAGGAGGGGAAATTTGGTCTAGAACTTCAGTGCCGTTAAGGAACTCGAGGCCTTCATTCATTCACACGCATTCACTCATCAGCCAACATTGGCAGATGACCTACTCTGTGCCAGGCGCTACCCTAGGGCCAGGGATTCAAAGTCTGGCCTCATCCTCATGGAGCCCGCATTTTAAAAGGACAAACGGGGGGTACCTAGAACAGAGCCTAGTCTATTACTATCTCTATTGCTGATCCCCACTACCAATCTATGAGGCAAGACTATTACCATCCCAATGATTATAAGGTCCATCCCCATATTACAGATGAAGAGACCAAGGCACAGAGAGGTCAAATTATTTGTCCAAGGCCACACAGCCCATGAATGGCAGAGGCAGCCCTCGGGCTCATGCATTCTGGTGCCAAATCCCTCCAAAACATGGCTCACACTGTCTCACAGGGCTGTGTTGAGTGCGAAGTTGGGAATCCTTCTGAACCAGCTTCCTTCGGTCCGTTGTAATTTGTTATTACCAACTGCAACTTCTCTCCCATTTCAGAGATAAGAAAGTTTGAGGTGCAGGAAAGCAAAGTGACTTGCCTGTGATGGCAGGACTGTGACTTCTCAGCCAACTTGAGTGTGGTCCCCGAAGGCAGTGACCCCCCTCCACTGCCCATTCTTCCGTGGGCTCCTTGTTTGTCCAACACAAGCTGAATAGCCGCTTCTGCTCCTGCTGACATTCCAGGCCTGGGACCCAGCACCAGCTCTGTAGCTGCAGCTGCTAGAATCTGCTTTGTGTTTAGTGCGGCGAAGTATGCCAAGTACACCAACCCAGAACCACTGAAAATTCCCCGGGGGTCCTGAGGACAGTGCTTGGGAGAAATGTTTTCTTTGCTGTTTCCCTGCTGTGCTCCTTCAAGACCCTGATGTACCCAGAGCAGACCTGTTGCCCAGGAAAAAGCCTGAGGAGCCTTAAGACGCTTTCTTCCTTCCCCTTCACTTCGTCACGTCTTCATTTCCTAAAGGCTTAGGCAGGAGTTTAGTCCATAACATGAACTCGAGATTTGGCCCTGATGAAGCCCATTTGCAGCCAAGAGGAAAAGCTCTCTGCTTTTCACATAAAACATTCTACACAGGCCTGCACTCACTCTAGGTCCTCAATGACAAACTCATGCTCCAAACCATCAATCTCCCAACAGGTTCTGAAGCCATGGATGAGCCTGTTCGTGAAGCCCCAAGTCTTCTCTGAGGATAGGAATCCTGGAGCCATGAGGTAAGAATATGTGGAGAATGCCCATAGACCCAGCTAGGGAGTTACAGGCTCAAGGGCCCCCAGGGCTCCAATTGAAAACATAAGGGAGCAAAGTGGGGTCTGCATAAGGCAATAGGGAGCGGTGGGGACTGGGGTGGCGTGGAGTTCCCAAGCCTGTCTCCAGGGCAACCATTCTCAGCTCTGGCTCAGAGCTGTTGGGCAGGAATGCAGACTTCATATACCCAGAGGGTTTTTGTTTTTGTTTTTAAAGATTATATTTAGGGGCACTGGGTGGCTCAGTCGTTAAGCATCTGCCTTCTGCTCAGGTCATGGTCCCAGGGTCCCGGGATTGAGCCCCACCTCAGGTTCCCTGCTCCACGGGAAGTCTGCTTCTCCCTCTCCCACTCCCCCTGCTTCCCCCTCTCCCACTCCCCCTGCTTGTGTTCCCTCTCTTGCTGTGTCTCTCTCTGTCAAATAAATAAATAAAATCTAAAAAAATAAAATAAAATAAATATTTTATTTATTTATTTGACACAGAGAGAGAGAGAGAACACAAGTAGGGGGAGCAGCAGAGGGAGAGGGAGAAGCAGGCTGCCCGCTGAGCAAGGACCCTGACGTGGGGCTTGATCCCAGGACCCTGGGATCATGACCCGAGCCGAAGGCAGACGCTTAAATGCCTGAGCCACCCGGGTGCCCCTGCCCAGAGGTTTTAATTTGTCAAAGGAAGCTGCAAGTCTAGACTCTTCAGTAAAACATCAGTTTTTTCTAGACTTTTTCTTTGAATTATTCAATTTTTCAATGATGGTGATTAATTCAGATTTTTCAGAAAACACTGCAGTTTGACAAAACGCATGTCCAGGCTATTTCCAGGCCTTGGGCCACCACATCGAGGTCAGGTGAGGGACACCAGTGCCACTGCTTCTCTCGGGAACAGGTGATCCTTGGTGAACTCACAGACTCAACATTGCACCCCATCCTCCCAGTCTTGGGTATGCGTGAGGATCTTCTCTTGTCTGCCCTCCCTCACTGACTTCACCCCAACTCATGCTTTAACTACCAGCAGATGCTCCCCAAACTGGTCTTTCCAGGTGTGTCCTCTCCCCTGAGGCTCAGGCTACTTGCACCTTTATTTGGAAGTCTAATACCTCTCTCAAACTCAACAAGTCCTTACCCCAACCACTGAGGTTTCCCTTCCCTGCAAACCTGTTATTTCTATCAACTTCCGCATCTCACTAAATGCCAACCGTATCCTAGAACACCCAGAAGGGCCCAGCCTAGTTCAGCCAGACTCCAGTCATCCTGCAGGTGCATAATTGCTATTTTAAGTCACTGACAATTTGGGGGAAATTTGTTACACAGCTACAGCTGACTGATACACGTCCTGTGGGGTGGCATCTTTTCTTCCACCATAAGCACTTTTTTTTGCCACAGTTTTCAATTTTGGAGGGGACATATTGCTCAACACTAGTCAAAAACAAGGGCAGGACCCAAGCAGCACTGTGGGCAAGCACACAGTGGTAGAGAATGGCTCACAGCGAGAAGAATCTGGAAGGTATCTTTTAACATCAGCATCATCGGAAATATACTCTCCTTCTGTTGACATGTATGTGTGATTCTGACATGCTACGGATTTTATTTGGGATGTAATTGGAAACTTTTTCCACTCATCATTTTATTTAGGAAAAATGTTATGTTATTTGACTTTGTAAATATAGTTTTTCTTCTATAAATGCCAAACCAAAAAAAAAAGAAGTATTGTGAGACATAGATAGTCTATAAAATTTGGGTATTAAGAAAACAAGAGGCATCTTCTGGGGAAACACTAATTGGGCGGTGTTCTGGGGGAGGGGGAGTCCTGTATTTCCTCAATTCAAAGGCACCATCAATGATAAAAGGCGTCACTGATTTAGTAACAGCTTTCCTGGGGAGTGAAGGAGTGGGACATTCCATGTAGGCTCAGATTTTGGCATCCCAGATGCAGGGAAGTTAAACAGGCACAAGAGGATCCCCGAGTTGAGGACACACGTACATGCTCACAGACACACGTGTGCACAGAGACGTCGCAGCTGTTCCCATTGAAATTCCCAGCTGATGTCGACAACAGTCTGGTCAGACTAAGTGTGTCCTTCCAAAGCACCTTGGAGCTCTTTAACTGAGACGATAAAGCAGGGTGCGGCCACATCACTTTGATCTGTGTTGGGCTCTAAATGGAAACACGTCTGAGCTTCCTGCCAAATACTCCTCTGAACCTCAGACTAGGGGCTGGATTCAGTCCCCATGCACACAGTCCCATGGGTCCTGCCACGGAGGGACACAGCTGTCTGGAGAGGCTTCCAGAAGGCCATTCTGTCTTCCACATATCTCCCTCACTGCCTGTTGCCATGCCTGAAATTCCACTATTAAACTCTTTTTTTTTTATGTTCAGTTAGCCAACCTACTATTAAACTCCTGATTTTTTTTTAAATCCAGAAGAAACCTTAGAAAGTGTTTGTCAAGGTTTTTTTTGAAGATTTTATTTATTCATTTGAGAGAGAGAATGAGAAAGAGAGAGCACAGGAGAGGGGGGAGGGTCAGAGGGAGAAGCAGATTCCCTGCTGAGCAGGGAGCCCGATGCGGGACTCGATCCCGGGACTCCAAGATCATGACCTGAGCCGAAGGCAGTCGCTCAACCAACTGAGCCACCCAGGCACCCTGTTTGTCAAGTTTTCACAGGAACGTTGAAGTCACTTTCTGACTTGACAAGGGAGTGAATGTGTGAGGTCGCACAGAGCTTACCAACAGCTGGAGCTGCCTGCACCCCTAGGATGGAGGAGAAGGTGGGGGTGCTAATGAAGCAGGGGAAGGGGGCAGGACCACAGTGGGTTGGAGCCCATCACAGGGTGGAAGCTGAGTAGTGCAGGAGGCAAGGCTGATTCCGGAGATGCAAAGAGGCCAGGAAGGAAGGAAGGGTACTCTCTATCAACCTCCCTCCCCACGTCTGCCCTCAAGACTCCCTCCAGAGCCTTCCATCCATTGAACTCAGCCAGAATCCAGCTGATGGGAGCCCTGGAGTTGCCTCCTGTGGGGATCAAACCCTGGAGATGCAGAGCAAAGCAGGGACGGGATGGGTGAGGAACGAGTCTGGATGAAAACAGGCCCCCAATCTGCACGTATCCCATACAAAGCCACGGTGGCCTATCATTTAGGACTGTTAATTTATCGCTAGCGTGGGCTTCGGAGGAGCAAGGGTTGGAGTGCCATCCATCCTTGCATCCCAGGACCCAAGACCAGCGCCTGGGACATAGAATGTGCGCAATAAATATTGGCAGGGGGAAGAAAAGAGAATAGAGAGTTTGGATGAAGGAACAGCAGGATAGGTGTGGAATGAAGTCACTTTCTTTTTTTTTTAATTTTTTTATTCTTATGTTAATCACCATACATTACATCATTAGTTTTGGATGTAGTGTTCCATGATTCATTGTTTGTGCATAACACCCAGTGCCCCACGCAGAACGTGCCCTCTTTAATACCCATCACCAGGCCAACCCATCCCCCCACCCCCTCCCCTCTAGAACCCTCAGTTTGTTTTTCAGAGTCCATCGTCTCTCATGGTTCGTCTCCCCCTCCGACTTACTCCCCTTCATTCTTCCCCTCCTGCTATCTTCTTCTTCTTTTTCTTTTTTCTTAACATATGTTGCATTATTTGTTTCAGAGGTACAGATCTGTGATTCAACAGTCTTGCACAATTCACAGCGCTCACCATAGCACATACCCTCCCCAATGTCTATCACCCAGCCACCCCATCCCTCCCACCCCCACCACTCCAGCAACCCTCAGTTTGTTTCCTGAGATTAAGAATTCCTCATATCAGTGAGGTCATATGATACATGTCTTTCTCTGATTGACTTATTTCACTCAGCATAACACCCTCCAGTTCCAGCCACGTCGTTGCAAACGGCAAGATCTCATTCCTTTTGATGGCTGCATAATATTCCATCATGTGTATATACCACATATGAAGTCACTTTCTATCTCTGGGTCTCAGTTGCCACTTCAGGAAAAATATTAGTGAGAATTGACATTCACTATGCTTAGCATTATTCTAGGTTTATCTTTATACATTTATTGTGGTATAAAGGACATGTAATAAGCTGCATAGATTTCAAGTGTACAATTTAATTTTGACATGTTCTTATACCTGTGAAATTATCCCCACAATCAAGAGAGTAAACATGTCCAAGGCCCTTAAAATTTCCTTGTGCCCCTCTGTCCTCTCCACCCCCAACTCAAGACAACGGCTAATCTGCTTTTTGTCACTGTAGATTAGAATGCATTTGCTGGGATTCCATATCAATGAAACCATACATGCATACTCTTTTTAGTCTGACATTTCATTTGGTGAAATGCTTTTGAGATTCATCCACATTACTGCATTCACCAATAGTGCATTCCTTCTTATTGCTGACTGTATTCCACTGTATGGATATGCCACAATCTGTTTACACTTTTGCCTGTTGATAGACATTGAGGTTGTTTCCAGTTTCTGGCTGTTACAAATAAAGCGGCTATGAACAATTGTGTACAAGTGTTTAAGTGGAAATATGTGCTCATCTTTCTTGGGTAAATATCTAGGAATAGTAGTGCCCAATTTTTAAGTTGTTTTCTCACAAATTTTTGAAAGTTCTTTATATATTCTAAATACAACAAGATCCTTACCAATGTGTGATTTACAAATATTTTCTTTCAATCTGTGGCTTGTCCTTTTAATCAATTAACAACATTGTTTTAATGTAGTACGGTTCACCAATGTGTTCTTTTATATATATACTGCGCTTTTGGTGTTATACTTAGGAAATCTTTGCCTATGTCAAGGTCATGAAGATTTTCCATGATGTTTTGTTCTAGAAGTTTAAGGCTTTACATTTGGGTCTATGAGTTAAATTTTCTATATGGTGCAGGGTATAGATTGAGACTTGGCTTTTTGCATCTGAATATTCAATTATTCCAACATTATTTGGTGAAACTGCAATTGCCTTTTTACTCCTTTGTTAAAATTCACCTGACTGTGTATACGGGTAGTCCGGCCTTCTGATTCTATTGTTGGCTTTTTAAAATCTACTTGTCTGTTTTTATGCCAACAGCACACATAAAATAATTCTGAAAATCAAGTTCTGTAGGTCCTCCAACTTTCTTTTGAAAGTTGTTTGGGCTAGTCTAGGTCCTTAGCAATTCCATATGAATTTTTGAATCAGCTTGTCAACTTCTACAAAAAAAAAAAGTCTCCTGGGGTTTTGCCTGGGATTGCACTGTATCTATAGGTTAATCTGGCAAGAACTAACAATATTAAGCCTGCCAATCCAGACACAGTATAGCTCTCTATGTATTTATGTCTTTTTAAATTTCTCTTTAACAAATGTTTTGTGGTTTTTTAATGTTACAGGTCTTACATATCTTTTGTCAATTTTATTCCTGGGAATTTTATATCTGTTATCCTATTGTGTGTGGCAGGGGTTAACCAATGGGCTAGTTCTCATCCACTGCCTGTTTTTGTCACGGAATTTGTATTGGAACGCAGCCACGCCCATTCATTTACATATTGTCCCTGGCTGCTTCTGTCCTACAACACTGGAGTTGAGGAGTTGGGACAGAGACTGTATGTGGCTACAAACCTAAAAATGCTACCATCTAGCCCTTTACGGAGAAAGTTTCCTGACTCCTGCACTCTTTTTAAATTTCAGCTTCTGATTGTTCATTGCTACTATATAGAGATACAGTATATTCATATGAATTGATCTTATAAGGTGAAAACTTGTTGAAACTCACTTATTAGCTGTAGCAGGTTTTCCCTAGATTCCATAGGGGTTTTCTGCATAGATGATCCTACCGTCTGAAAATAAAGACAATTTTACTTCGGTGCTTGGCTGGCTCAGTCAGTGGAGCATGCAGCTCTTGAACTTGGAGTTGTGAGTTCAAGCCCCACACTGGGTATACAGATTACTTAAAAATAAAATCTTTAAAAAAAAAAAAAGATGATTTTACTTCTTCCTTTCTAATCTGAATGCCTTTCATTTCTCTTTCTTGCTTTATTGCAGTAGCTAAAATCTATCATATGATGTTGAATAGAAGTTGTGAGAGAGGTCATCCTTGTCTTTTTCCTGATCTTAGAGGAAAAGCATTTGTTCTTTCTCCATTAAGTATGGGGCTAGCTATAAGCTTTTCACAGATGCACTTTATCAGCCTGAGGACAGTCCAATCTATTCCTAGTTTAATTAGATTTTCTAAAAGATTCTCATGTATTAAACTGCCCAATCCTACCATCCTTATGTGGTAGGTACTGCTATTACCAACATCACACAGATAAGGAAACTGAGGCATATATAAGAAACTTGCCCAAGGTGCCATATGAGTTAGGGGGGTGCCAGAGAGCTTAATCCAGAAACAGAGGGACATGATGAGCTCCCTTCCAACACTCAAATTCTGGCAGTTTGTATCAGTTAGAAATGTGTTGGGCTCCAAGTAACAGAATATCTATATAGGATTAAGCAGTAGGGACCTTTAATTGTCTCCCATAATATTAAGTCTGGAGGAAACAGTTCTGGATTGATACAGCAACTCATGGTGTTATCAAGAATCCAGGCTCTCTCAACCTTTCTTCCCCGCTATTCTCAGCTTATTGACTTTTCATCCTCCTGCTTGTTGTCTCAGAGCTGCAAGGTGGTTGCTACCTGTAGCTGTGAGGTGCAGACATCACAACTGTGGTTGAAGATTGGAAGTAGACCATGTGTGCGGGGATGTGTAGGGGTATGAATGGGAGAGGGAGACATCTGACTCTTGCCACTCTTGTCTACTTTCAAGGAACAAACATGTTTTTACTGAGTTTCCCCCAGCAGACCTCTCCTCTGTCTCATTGGCCAGCCCTGCTGAATGCATGAATGAGTAAGCAGGTAATTATATAAATATATATATATATATGCTGGCAGAAAAAATACAGATTTGGGAGCAGTATCAGGTTTGAATCCAAGGTATATTTGAATCCCTTTGAGCAAATTACTTAATAGCCTGGACTCAGTTTCATCACCTGTAAAATGGGCGGGGATTGTACTTGCCCCAGGAGGCTCTTGTGAGGGCTAGATTTAGGAAATTACTGTGAAAGTATTTTAAACCAAAAAGTGCCTGATGAATGTGTGAACACGTGTTATGATGGTTAATCTTTCTGTGTTAATCTCCATTCCCTGAGGATAGGGATATTGTTTAACTTTTTCACCACTGTACCCTGAACCCAAGTAGTGTCTGGATCCTACTTAAGCATAAATATTTGTCAGAGAGATGAATGAATGAATGAATGAATGAATGTTTACATATAGACCCGTCCTGCCCTTAACTAATTAAGTGACTTGTGGGTTGGTTTGCTTTTTCCCTTATCAGCCTATAAACTTCCCGAGAGGGGACACCCTAGGTTCCTTCTAATTTAGGACCATTCACGCAGCATCTCGGTGTCTGGGGTGAATTAGAACATTTTGTGGTACGACAGAAGAGAAGATGAGGAACGAGGAAAGGAGGGCGGGGAGAGAACTAACATTATTTACCACACTGGTTGGCCCCCCAAGCCTTGCCTGAAGTAATTGCTAAGTAAATAAATCCCTGCTACTCTCCCCAGAGCATGCTAGAAGGGGCCCCATCAAGTCAGTGCCGGAAGTGGACCGGGCGGTGGCCGCCTGCCCCACCGAGGGGCCCTCAGGCACCCCCAGAGAGCATCTGAGGCATCGCGGGGAGCCCCACTCGGAGGCAGAGTTCAAGCACCCCCACGTGTCAGGTGGAAGCTGTCCAAAGTCTTCGCCGGGAGGTGAAAGGATCATTTTATTAAATAGATTAAGCAGCAGTCTTTGCATTAGAAGCAATAGACGCCAACGAACCATTTTAATGAACAGTCTGGAAATTTTTAAAAAAGAGAAATGTATTGTCTTGTGAGAGCCATAGAAACACAGGCAACCTCTATGGGCAGGGCAGCCAGAGTTTGTTCCCCGAGGGGGGGGTGACTGGGGAGCGTCCTGCAAGCTCCGAACGCCTCTCCTCCATGCGGGTGAAAGCGCCCACTAGAGACAGAGAACGCCTCTGACTCCCCCTGGGCTTTGCCTCTTTAAAGAGAGACCTCAGCAAACAATGGCCAGGTGTAGGTCAAGAAATCCTGGTTTCAGCAGCTGATTGGCTGGGCTTGGTCACGGGACATTTGCCGACCAATCAACAACCGGCCAAGGGGATAGTCATGTGGGGAAATGGCCGCCTCTAGAAAGCCCTCGTTGAGGGGAAATGAGAGTTTCCCGGAAGCAGAGGGGAGCTGCTCCAAGAGGTGGCACGGGCGGGGACTGGGCGGACAAAACAGGGTGGCTTCCACGGCTCTGCACCTCTTGTGTGCCTTCGTAATAACTTAGAAATAATAGCTAATCGTTTATCAGTTATTCACTACTTTGCCATCTGCCTTGTGGAGCCAGTCTCATAAGAACTCCATGAAGTGGGGCACCTGGGTGCCTCAGTCGCTAAGCGTCTGCCTTTGGCTCAGGTCATGATTCCAGGGTCCTGGGATGGAGCCCCGCCTGCTTCGGGCTCCCTGCTCGGCAGGGAGTGTGTTTCTCCCTCTCTGCCCTTACCCTCTGCTCCTGCTTGCTCTCTCTCGTGCTGTCTCTCTCCAATAAATAAAATCTTAAACAAAACAAAACAAAACAAAACTACATGAAGTATTGTTTCCATCATTTTCTAGTTGAGGAAACTGAGGCAGAGGTGAGGCACGTCACTCAAGGCTGCTCCCAAACCCTGCATTCTCCCTGTCCCTGATCACTGTCGCTGGTAGGCAGCATTGGGATCCTCACTTGTCAGATGAAGGAATCCAGGCTTCCAGAAATGCAGCGAGGTATTCAAGGCCAGGCTCTGGGGTGGCAGAGCCAGGGTTCCAAGGATATCTGGGGAGGTCTGGTCTCTGGCCACAATTCGGACCTGCTTTCTGCTCCTTTCATTTACCAATGGGGAGACTGAGGTCAGGGAGTTGCCAGGTCTTGGGAAGGTGGTTGTTCCAATAGACAAAGGAATGACCGCAAAGCAAGCAGCCCCTCAGTTGCTAAGCTGCTCAGGGCCACTTGTTCATAAAAGAAAAAAAAAAACCTGCCATTCATGGTACCGAAATATAAAGCTTTTCTTGTTCTTCTAGGCTCACTCTCGGCTTGCCATGGTGTTTTTTAATCTGCTGTTTATGACATTCTAAGTTAAAAAAGCTTTTAAAATTTTATGTTATTAGCATAAGTTTTACCGTTCATCTTCAAGGTGTACAATGTTAGTTTTAAATGCAAATATAAGAGCACACTTCTAGATGAAATTGCAGGAGTTACACACTCATATCTCATAGCTCATGCATATGTATTCCGTTCTTACCAGAACAGTGGGAACACTGCACGAAGTTAACTCTTCTGTTTTTACTTCGCTTCCCGACACGTGCACTTTCTTCTGCTACTTTCCACCTTCGGCTTGCTCACCAGTAAAGAAGGACTGAATGGAGAAAGAACCATGGGTTGGCCCGGCTTTCCTTTTCCTTCAACGCCATTGCTTCCAGCAGAAGCATTTGGCCAGTACAGGGAAGTAACATGAATAAGAAAGGATATTGCATTTCTGAGAATGCCAGTGTCTTCTTTCTGTGTCTGAAGCAAGTTATGGTTGGGAAAAAAAAAAGTGTGGCTCCTTGGAGCTACTAGTACTCCCCCTAAGTCTGTCCAAAGATGTAATAAGTTCCCCCTTGTTCTTGCTTTGAGCTCTCCTGGACCTTGCACAGCGCAGGTGGATCCATCGGAATTCTGCACTACTGGCGTCTCACGGATGCTTATGTGCAAAGGGGGCAGCAAAGAACAGCAGGGCATGTACCTATTGTATATGTCTCTGTTCTTGCACATGCTCCACTGTCCCATCAGACTTCACTGACAAAACACAAGTTCAAAATAAAATTGGGACCTCACATCGCCCAGCCTTGGGTGACAGGCAGGGCTGCTTGGGTTTCCTCTCTCTGCTCTGTTCCCCAAAACTCCCACTACCTCAGCCTCATCAAACTCTGCTCAGGTCCCCAAACACACAGCTAAGCCCCCACACCTTTGCCTGGACCATTCCCTCTGCCTAGAACATTCTCTCCTCCCCTCTGATGGGCGAATTCATCTGCCAAGGCATGGGTGCAGTACCACTACCTCCTGGGAGCCTTCCCTCACCTCTTCAAGCTGAGTTGACCCTTCTTTCTTCTGCGCCTTCTCCCCCTTCCCTGTTTCTCCCTAGACACAGCTCCATGCAGTGATGAGAGCTGGGTTCTGGAATGTGACCAGGTTCAGCCTCCCACTTACTCACACGAGGATATTGGTCAATGACTTGGCTTCCCTGAACCTCAACTTTCTCATCTGTAAAATGAGACTGATTTCAGTACTGAAGAGGGTAGTGTGCCAATGAAATGGGAACCCACTGTGGGCTGCTCTTATCCACCCCGCCCCTGGGACCATGAATGAATTTGTTCTATCCTTCATCTGCACTTGCTTCCTAGGATTCCCATTCATCACTGCCCTTCCTCAGCCCAGCCTGGGTTCTTCCCAATACCGCGTGTGTGGACTCTCCCCCGTTTTGGGAGTGACATCTCCAGCGGGAGAATGCCCCCCACACTCTGGACTTTCCCACCCCCCACCCCCACCCCTGAAGACAATCTGTCTGCAGAATTCAAAGCAGATTCCGACCTCCTGCTTCATTTTCCATCCACCACAGCTAGAATTCCCTTCCTGCCAGTCCCTCAAGTCTCTGTCCTGGGCTGATTTGCTGTTTATGCTCCCGGTTTTCTGTTTACATTTGCCTCCCCTCCCAGGCCTCCAGCCGGCATTGTTCCGGAGCCCAGGCCTGCTCTCCAGCCCCCACTTGCTCAGCCCCCTAGGGCAAGCGCTAGTTTACTTTCACAAACCTTGAGAAAAAAAAAAAAAGGCGGCCACAAATGCCAAAACCTTCCTCGAAGCCCAGACACCACACCATAATCATCTGGGGCTTCTCTACATAATCACGAGTCTTGCCAAGTCTCTGGTTTAAGGGGGGGAAAACACAATGTAAATATATAACATATTAGACGATTAGGAATTTTCAGTGTCAATTTCAAATTATTTGCAGCCCTGAAAAGAGGCGGACAACCCTGGGCTGACATCCGTTCTTTCTGTCCACTTCCTGGCAAGCCCTGGGCGGGGGTGGGGGGGGTGTCACTGTGAGCCTCCATCTTCTCATCTGTGAAATGGGGGCATCTGAAGGAGCCCCGCAAGGACTACAGGATTGAAGGCAAATGAAGGGTGGAACGCAGCACCCAGGACCAGGTAAGCACGGAGCACATATTCATCTCCTCCCCTCTTGAACAGAATTGCAAAAAAAGGGGGGGGGGAAATGAGCAAGGGTTTACAAGCAGCCACGGGGGCGCCAGGAAAACCCAAAGGACGATTAGTTCAAGCAGGAGCATAGATGCTACTGGAAGGTCTATAGGGTTAGGTGAAGCCAGCTTCTGAGAATCTAAGCAGCTCTGAGGAGGAAAAAATAAATTAAATAAATGGTTTCTCTAATACGGGGCCATCTGGCGATTTGATAAAAGTATTGGGTTTCTCAAGGCAGTCCGCGAGTGCTCCCTGGGCGCCACCGTTTATGGCTTAAATATGACTCGCATGTGGAACCAGCATTACAAATGGGAAACAGCAGCTCCTGAGCTTGTTCCCTAATGGGGGCCTTTCATCACCCAGTTACCCTTAAGCGTCTCCCTTCCCATTGTAATTGGCCCTAAATGAAAAGCATTAGTCCCGTCAATAAAAACTAATGGTTCTACTTACTAAAAAGAAGGGGGTGGGGACAAGAAGAGAGGTCTCTTTAAAAGACAGGAAGGGACCGGCGTCACCTCCCTTCCGGAGTTTCAGGGTTTGATATTGGGGTACAGAGGGCTACAGTGGAGGAAGAGCCCCTCCAGGAGCTGGGGGCTGGGTCCCCATGCTGGCTGTGCTGGGCTTTGCTGTGTGACCGTTCCCGGGTAGCTCTCCTTCTCTGGGCTGCCCTGATCCTTGTTAAAGTGCATATAATGAGGCCACTCGGCCCTGCTCATAGTAGGGCTGGTTCCAAGGATCAAAGGAGAAGCTGGATGGGGAAAGGCTTTGAAACTGTAAAGGGCTTGAGCCCTGGAGGCGTCGTGGCAATTTTATCCTTCCTAGAGATGGGAGCTGTCCCCCAGGCATTTCAGTCTTCTGCCAGGATCCAAAGGGAAGCCTGTTCAGGGTCCCTGTGCTCAACTGGCCTCAGGCTGCCAGGCCCACAAAGAGGGGCTGTTTGAAATTAAACTGAGAAGACATTCTCCATCGGGTGGCTTGGGGGCAATAGCTATTTATTTGTTTGCTTTCGACTTTTCCGAAATGGTCTAATCCTTACTTGGCCACCAGCCATCCCCCTGTCGTGCCCCGCCCCCAACCGTGCACAAAAGTGGGAAAGGTGTGTTCTCCAGGGAGCACAGTTAGAAGAGCCTAGAGGTGACATGTCCAGGAACCACCCAGCATTTTAAACAACGCTCATTTCAGACTTGTCAGGTTGAGCTTCTGCTTTGCTATCCAGCCTCGGAGAAGAAAAAGTGCGGTGCACACCTGCTGGAAGGTACAGCCCTCAGGGCCGAGAGGCAGGAAACGCACACTGGCGGCAAAGGCTCTGGGCCAGACCCCTTGCTAGGAGCTGAGCAGCTGTCATGGTGTGTGCTCTGGCCAGACACCCTGCAGGTGAGGCTTGCTCTCCCATTTCATGGATGAGCACAGGGAAGCTCATCCTGGTAGAGGGACTAGGTGAATTCACATGGCAATAAAAGAGGCAATAGATTCAGACGGGGTGCAAAGCAAGTGCTCCATCCTTCCAAGTGGCTTCCTTAAGACAGCGGGTAATCCTCCGGACCGCATTTGGACTGTAAGGCAGACACCATGACTGCCGCATCTACAGCCTGGCGCCCTCACCACAGCACCAGCACTTGTCCTTCATTGCCTGAGGGCTTTCTCTGGTTACCGCGGGGCAAAGCCGCAAGTACTGGGGTTCATGCCTCCCCAGGGTAGCAGGATTAGGGGTGTAAATACCGCAGCTCCCTCTCCCTTGGGTGGGGTAACTCTGAGTTGGCTGTCTATAAGCTGTCCCCAAGTTTCCAGTGGGCGTGAGCCGTAACCCACTTTATAACGTTTTCCTCATTGACAGCCCTTCCCTCAGATCAGTGTTTCGGGCTCTGCTTCCAGGGGAATCCAAATGAAGGTGTGCAGGTTGGGGCTCAGGGAACCAACCTGACAACTGGGTCATCCAGTGACATGTAGTTGGGAGTCCAGACCAAGGCTAAGAAGCAGCCTTTCGTCCGTTCATTCAACACATACCAACGGATGCGTTGAGGGCCAGGCCCTGTGCTGGGCACGAAACAGACGATCTCTGACCTTCTGGAAACCACAGGCCACTGGGGGTTCCATCAATAAGCAATAAGCAAACAAGCTGAAAGAAGTGCCCACGTACCCCGCAAAGTGAGGCTGGGTCTCCTCCCTTGTGGGGGATGCTTAAGGGGGGACCTAACAGTGGGGAGTCCCCGTGGAGGGGAGGAGCATCCCCAGGGGCAGAGGACAGGGATTCACACGTGGCAGAAGCCCTGAGCTGTATTTGCAACAGTGTTGATGTGGGGGTTGGACTTAACGGGCATTTGAACTAGACAAGTAACTGAAACCCTCGTTCAACCTGCCTTAAGTGTAAAAGGGGAAATACTGGCCAGAGAAGCAGGGACAGCGGGGATCAGGGATCAGTCGGTGCTCTTGCCTCTGTTGTCCTCTTGGTTTAGTCCCTCATGTTGACTCTATTCTTAGACCAGCTGTCCCTTGCAGCTGGAAAGCATATGCCAGATCCACCCAAATTTCCAGCAAAAGGCTGGAAATCCACTCATAGTGGTCCACTTAAGTGGCTCAGCCCCAGCCAGTGAGTACGTGGGGGCAAAATGATGTGTTGATGGGCTTAGACCTGGGTCATGTGCCCCACCTCCCTGCCCAAGGCTAGTGATTGGGGGACGCCGTGGGAGCGCCATGCTTCTGCCCAACAAGTTGTTGAAAAGGGGAAAACAGTCTTCTAGAAACACCACAAAAATGGCTGAAATTAAAAAGACTGACACCACCAAACACTGGCAAACACATGCTGCTGATGGAAGGCTGAGGTGGTGCAGCTACTTAGGAAAAATGCTTGGCATTTTCCCCCAAAGCCAAGTATATCCCAGCAGCCACACTCCGGAGCATATACCCAGCAGAAGTGAGCGCTTACATCCCCCAAAGGACATGTCCAAGAGCGTTCATGGTGGCTACCTCTCTGCATCACAGCCAAAGAGCGGAAATGACCCAAGTATCCATCACTGGTAGAACGGATGAGTACCTCCCGGTATACCCCTGAGGGAATAACACACAGCAGAGGAGACACCCGAGAGTTCCATGTACCAGTGTGGCTGAATCCCACGCGTGTACTATTAGCAGGAGAAACAAGCCAGCCACAAAGGGGGAAGCCTACCAGCATGCTGCAAAGCTCTCTGTTCTTCATCGAGGTGCTGGTACACAGGCAAAAATTCACAGGCGAGAATTCATCAAGCTAAGCTGCACACCCAAGATTTCTGTACTTCATCTATGTATGTTATACCTCAGTTAAAAAAGAAAATTTAACTATTTTTAGTGCCCCCCGGAGTATCATGTATTTCTGTGTTTTGTCTTTTCTCTGGCCTTGTGCTGTAATCTTGCCTCTCCCATCCCTTCTCCCCAGTTTCTTAATCTACTTCTCTCTATCTTCCCATATTGTGTCCCTGAAACTACTCAAGCCTGTTTGCAATGGGAGAAGTTAAAAACCGGAGAAGAAGAAAAAAAGCTCGAGTCGTTGTCTGCTTTTTTAGGTTTTAATGAAAGTGATTCTCTTTTTATTGCTTGAGCTTCGTTGCTTTTTGTCCTAAATCAAGATTTTTCTCTGTCTGCCAGTTTGCAAATGGACCAATTTCTACCAATTGGCCTTAACATATACAAATCAGTTTCATAAATAAAAACAAAAGTTTTCCAGCCGACACAGCTTTGGTTTTCCATCCCCAGGCCCCTGCCCCACGGGGCTTTCCTGGCAGGAAAACGAGAACACTATCATTCTCTTCGACGCAGCATAAATTGCCATCTTTCCCTGGGTAAGTCTCAGATGCCGACTGCCAAAAGCAGGCCTCTGATTCATTCCACCGAGATTCCAGAGTAATCTGCCTCGCGGCCTGCAACCAGAGATGCCTTCAGCGGACCCCATTATAAATTAACATTTAATCCCAGCCCAGGGAATGCTGGGGCTGGAACAGGCCATGGGGCAGCTGAGCCCACCCATGGGAAGCCGGGGAAGGGGCCCAGTCATAGCTCTGTGCCTCGTGGACCCCCCACAGTTTGGGGATAGATGTGATTTCCAGCTTGGCTGGATTCAAGGCTCCATCAATGACATCATGTGATCTCGGTGTGGGGGTGGGGGGCTGGATCACGGCCTCTGTGAGCTTTAGTCTCTTCCCCGCTCTGCTCCTGTTCCTCGGGGTGCACAGTGTGGTTTATTGACTCGGCGGGGTTTCTGTGTCTCGATCCCCTGCAGACTGCAAGCTCGTGAGCACGGAGACCATGGGGTACCCCCAGGGCCCAGCACACGGCAGAAACGCAGTCAATGTCTGTCGAATGATTGAGTGAGGACCAACCCAAGAGAGGCTGCTGACCGGCTGGATGTGGAGTGCCAAGGAGGACGGAGGGTCAGACATGATGGCTGCACAGTGACTCGGAGAACTGGTCCAGCCGTGGTGCCATTCACCAACCTGAAGCACGGAGGAGAAGGAGCGAGCAATACAGGGGTGGGGGGTGTCACGGGGGAGTCCCACTGGGCGATTTGCCTGCTACTCCAGCTCCACCAGAGGGAGATTCAGGGTCTCCATAATACCCTGAGAGCGTGGTCATTCCCCCACCAAATGTTCATATAGAATAACCAAGTAGAATCGTGGGGTCTGTTGTTTCCAAGGGCAGGGCCCCAGCCTTCCCAGGAGAAGAGATCATCCTTCCTTGAGATGCAAGTAGACTGTGGAGCCACCAGAGACAAGCAGCACCCGACTGGGAGTGGCGAGCCAGGGCGTGGACCTGCTGCTCACGCTTGGAGGGGCCATGGAAGCAGAGGCTCAGACTCCACAGGTGGGCATCCACCCGGACTGGCCAGCCGGCCCACCCGAGGGGGACGGAGCAGGAGAAGGCATCAGTGCCCACTCAGCCCAAGGCCAACGCCCATCCCCCAGCTGCTGGGCTTGGCCTTGGGGTGGCAAAGAGTCAGCTCGAGGGTGAGACTCCTGCTGTGGCGTGAAGCCTGTTTCCAGAAGGAGGCGTGGAGTTTCACACTGAGAGACTTGGAGAAGGAGCCAGATCAGGGACCAGGGCAGGGCAATGGGGCAGGGGCTCCCCTTCCAGGAGGACCCAAGTCCCGAGCAACATGAGGGAAAAGCCGAGTCAGGCCAAGTGTTGCCCCTGTGTTGCCCCTGCTGGGACAATGATCCCCTGGGAGACAGCCCTGCCCTCCCACCGAGATCTGGGCAAAGCCTGTGTGCCATGGGGTTGGCGGGGGGGGGAGCCCAGGGAGCAGGGGAGGGGCCGGGGTCTGTCGCGCTGTCGTCCAGCTATCACAGAAAGGAGGACCTGGCCTGGCGGTGGACACCGAACCGGGCATATGGAGGCATCAAGTGACAGCAGAGCTAGGAGCCACGCCGTGGAGGGAACACTGCCAGAAAGGCCTGGGCAAAATTCGGCCGGCTCAGCGTTTACGACGTGCCAGTATCTGGACCTCATGCTCTGCTGACCGAAGGCGCTTAATCCTCACAGCGGCCCCGGAGGACCGGGCCGTCCGCACCATGGCCAGCTTCGTTTTCCTGACGGCCCGGGGCACCCAGAGGTAAACTTCCACTGCCCAAAGGTCACACGCCTAGGAAATGGCAGAATTAGGGCTCAAGCCCAGGAAGGGGGAGCTCCCGAGACCACATGTGGACCCCTTCTTGGGGCCTGCCTTCTGACTGCACAGGATTTGGAAAACTGCCTGGAGGAAGGAGGGGCGCAGGAGCCTCAGTACCCCCAACTCCCAACGGAGAACAGGTGTTCGGTGCAGGGCAGAGCCTTCAATGTTGACTCTGATCGTCCTTTATTGGGGAACTCTGCGTGCCCACCCTCTGCCGTGAATTTTGTGATCCACTCAGTCTGTTCCCGAAAGGACAAGCATTCCTTTATATGTCCTAAGACACATATATTGTAACTACAAAAAAACATAACAATAGGGTGCATGGGTGGCTCAGTTGGTTGGGCGACTGCCTTCGGCTCAGGTCATGATCCTGGAGTCCTGGGATCGAGTCCCGCATCGGGCTCCCTGCTCGGCGGGGAGTCGGCTTCTCCCTCTGACCCTCCCCCCTCTCATGTGCTCTCTATCTCTCATTGTCTCTGTCTCAAATAAATGAATAAAATCTTTAAAAAAAAAAAAAAAACATAACAATACTCCACACGAGTTCAGCTCTTCACAGTTTCACCCCCATGAGTGGTGATCGACCTCCACAACAACTGGGTGCAAAAGGTGTTAGAGCCCCTCCCAGAGCTGAGGAAATGGGCTCAGAGAGGTTAAGTGACTTGTCCAATGTTGCACAGTGCGACCATCAGAACTCTACCTCAGGAATGTCTAAATCCAAACTTATGTAAGGATTATCTCGTGAAGAATAAGACTTTTATTTGGAGGAAGAAGTATCTTTAAAACAATATTTTATGATGGGTAGGAAGCAGTTCGATGCTTCTAAAACAAGGAACCTACCCCAAATTGTAAGGTACTTCCTTTCCAAAACGGACTAAGTGGTTAGTTTTTGTGTGATTCTGTGTGAGGAGGCACTCTGATATATTCCATTGGGCGGGTCTGTGGCCCCGAGGCAGAGACGGGTAAAGCCCACTCTCTGCTGCTAAGCCTGGTCCTCAGAGAGATGCCCAGGATATGCTCCAAGTTACCACAGAGTAAGAGGAAACTTTCCCACCATCTTGTAATTGCAGATTGCTGGGTAACTGAGCCATGAAAAACGATCGTACCCATATTCCTCCACTGGCCTCAGAGAAAAAATCCTGAAAGCAATTTGTTGTGGTGGAAAAAAGACTGCGTGCCAGGGAGTTGTGGGGGTGCGGGAGAGGGAGCATTCCTGTGCTTCCCAAGAAAGTCTCCACAGAATCCATCCATCTCTCTGGGAGCACGGGTGAGGGAAAAACCATCTCATTTCCCAGCTTCCACCACCTGTGGGCTTGTGACCACAGATAAGTTACTAAACTTCTCTATGCCTCAGTTTCCCCAAACATAACATAGGGGCATTGAGACCCACCTGCTGGGGCAGTTTGAGGAGATAAAACATACCAGACGTAAAGTACCTCACCCAGTTCTGATTCATGGCAAGCTTTGACAAATGCCACTTTTCTGACCCTCCAAAGCACAGCCCCCCCCCTCCACCCACTTGTAGGGGGACACCTACCTGCCACTCCAGAGCAGGAGTGCTCCCATGGTTCCGAAGAGGTGAGCGCTCATTATTCAGAGATGTGAAACAAGACAGACTGAAGCTGTCTCATGGAAAAAGCCAGAAGGGAAACAGTAAGAAAGTACAAGTCAGCTAAAGTATGGGGACACTTGTGAGGCTCCCCAATCCTGCGTATGTGGGCAGCAAGGAAATAGGCAGCCTGTCATTCCTCTGACAAGGCAGGCTGCATGTGCTGCTTCCCCAGCTCAGGGGCTTTGCAGGGGTAGCCGACACTCTACTTTTCCAGTGAATCACTGAAGAATTCTGTGCTCACTAGCAGGAAGTTCCCCTCTCCATCTTGAGATCCCCTTCATGCACATCTGAACCTACTCCACTCACCACCCCACAACTGTTTAGATCCTGGGAGGCCTCCTCAGTCTGGAAGGGGGTTATTCCTGCCTCGAGGTCCCTTCGGAGAAGAGGAGTCTAGCTCTCCACCGCTGTCATTGCTCCTCATGGCCACAAGATGTCACTGTTGAAGCTGGGCTTGGTGCAGTTTGGCTAAGGACCCTTGCTCTTGCCACTGGCAAGCTCTCCCTTGTTGGGGCTTCCACGTGGTCCACTGTAGGCACCAACAATACAAGTCTCGTGGTTCATATTCCCACATTCCCAAGCTCAGCCATTGCTTCCCCCCAAACATAACCACTGGGCAAGGGTGACTGGCTCTAGAAGGATTTTCAGAATAGGTCCTAACTTCTGCCCAAACCAGATCTCTCTCTGCTAACCTAACCATCTGTGATGATAATTTTATGTGTCAACTTAGTAGGGCCATAGGGCTGATATTTGGTTAAACGTTATTCTGGATGTTTCTGTGAGAGTGTTTTTGGATAAGATTAACATTTAAAGGGGCAGAATTTGAGTAAGGATGGTTATCCTCCAAAACGTCGGTGGGCCTCGTCCAATCAGTTGAAGGCCGGGACAGACCAAAAGACTGACCTCCCCCAAGCAAGAGGGAATTCTGTCAGCAGACAGCCTTTGGACTCAACCTGCAACATCAGCTCTTCCCTAACTCTTAGCTTGACATTCCACTCTGTGGGTTTGGGGCTTGTCAGGCCCATAATCATATGAGCCAATTCTTTAAAATAAGCCCTCTTCCATTATGCAGATATCCGATTTGTTCTGTTTTTCTGGAGAACCATGACTAATACATCCTCCATCCCCATGTTGACCAGGCCACCAGCCCCGAGTCCCCTGACTGACATCAAGTTCTCGATGGGCCCCGATGCCTTTTCCTGCCTGAGGCTCTTGATTGGGGTGACCTCAGTCTTTCCAACAGCCTTCTTCAATGTGGAATCTCAGAGAACAGGCACAGGGATCTGGGTCCCCAGGCTATGTAAGCAAAGCAGTACCTTCTTCCCTGTTGTCTGAGCAATGAAGGGCCATCCTCCTTAGAGTTACAAACTCATAAAGGCCCCTCAAAGACTCTTTTACCCCCTCTCCCAGAGGCTGAGAATCCCAGGCTAGCTCCTGGCAGCCTGAGGCGATCACAGACAGGACCATCTGTGGGCCTGTCGAGCACACTTTCCACACACTTCCTCACCTGCCTGGATTCTCTGCTAATTCTGGGAGGTGGTGCTGTGCATTTCACAATGAGCAGGCGACTTTAGTGAAACAAGTCACTTCTCCAAGGTCACACTGCTGGTCAGCGGCAAAACTAATATGCCCCACAGAGTCCATAATGTTTTAATAAAAATATTATTTTTTAATAGAAAAGTAAAGTTGGATTTGTGCCTTAATCTCCAGCCTACTTTAGCCATCTTGGGTCCAGACTACACTCCAAACTTTTAAAACCATTTTTGGGTCGATGAGCCAAGAACAAAACAGCTTCTAGGGAGTGTGCTAAGCAATGCCAAGCTATTAACTTCCAGTGAACTTTAACCGTGATGCTGATGAATATTTGATAATATCCATTATTTATCATATTGTTCCCCTATCATCCCTTTATGAAGAATGGATGGAGGCCCAGAAATCCTAATTGCCATGCTTCTTCCAGATGGAAGAAATAATAATTTTCTCTGTTCTGCCTTTTCTGTAGTTGAATAAAGTTTATAGAGAAGTCAGGGCTTATTCCATTTGGTTGTTATGGAAAAGCAGGAAGTTCTGACCGTGTCCCAAATCTCTGGGATCGGTCTGCCACGAGCTAGACATCTGACATTGTGAAGTCACTTCTGAAGTCACTTCATCTTTCTGGGTCGCAGTAAAAACCAGAGACATAACTGGCATGCTCCAAAGTCCCTTCCATGTCCCGCGGGGCCACCAGGCCCTGTATTGCAACACCCCTGGGGGGTTCCTCTGGGGGGGGGGGTTCCCCTGGAGACAAAAGGCTGCTCTGGAAAGACCAATGCCCCGAGGTCTGTTGTGGCCAATACTGGTAACACCTTCATAATCGAGCATTTATGAGGCCCAGATGCTACTCCTGGCTTTAACACCATTGGCTATGAAATCTTGGACGACTCATTTATTATCTTGGCATTTCCTTATCTGCATTTTCCACATTGGTAAGGTAGAGACAATGACGCCAGGCCCAAGCCTAACGTCAAAATAGGAAACAGCTTCTTTTAAAGCATTACAGAGCTAGAGGGTAGAGCAGTCCACCAAGAGTCACTTTGAAGACAAGATCTGGCTGCCCCCTCATCGCTCCCCACTCCCCAAGTTCTTGGCCATCCCAGGGTTTTTGTGCAAATCCTGCACTCCCCGTGGGCCAACTCCAGACTGGGGGGAGGGGGTGCGGTGGAGGGGAGGCTTCTCTGATGAGGGTCCTTAGCAACCCAGGGGGACTGCCTGTGTCCCTGATCAGCCGGAGAAGGATGCTTCTCTCATGAAGCTCAGAATGTCCACTCTCCAGGAGCATGGGGAGTTCCTTCTAATAGACTCAGGAAAGACTAGAATGGGCAAAGTTTCTCAAAGATCGGTTTTTCAGATCAATTTGTATCCTCTAAAATGCCCTTCCCCTCACGTACCTTCCAAGCTCCCAGAAAAAAGGAAAAGCCACATGGCCAGTGGTGCTGGGCCCAGGACGGCTGTGTCCAGGAGAGCACGGGGCCTGGTTTTATGAATAATGCCCCCAGCAGGGAAGCGAGGAAGCCGGCAGAATGCGTATGCCCACTTGCCAAGGGCAGGGCCTTGTCTGAGCCCTGGAAAATGGGACTCGTTTCAAAGAAAGGAGAGATCTGCTCTAAAGTTGGGACAAGGGGTTGCAATAGTCACCTAAAGATTCATCTCCTTCCATCCCAGAGAGGCCTTCTCCCCAGGTGTGGCCCAGGTGAGCACCAGCCAACCGTGCGACTCAAATGTCTCCCAAGGAGGTCTACACAAGACAGGGATGTTTGCGTCAACACGTTTATAAAAAAAGATTCATCCGCACAGATGGCCGTCTCTTCTGTTCGGTGAGCAGATCCTCCATGAAAATCTTTACTGAATAGCAGTAATTTTGCACAAATTTTGCACTAATGAAAAGGAGAGAACAAATGCCAAGACAAGGCAGGGACCCAAGGGCTGACTCCTAAGTCTGACTCCTGGCCTCTGGCTTCAGCAGCTGGGCAGATGAGGGGGTCGTGTTTCAGACGGGAGCACCGGAGAAGGAGGCTGGGGGAAAGAGGGCACGATGTCAGTTTGGGAATTTTGGAGGCTAACCTTCCAGGGCTGAGATGGAACAGGCAGTGAGTCAATGGCTCAGTACTTACTACACACAAGAGACGGTCTTAGACACGGAGGGTATATTGACATTGCAATTCTGGGCACCTGCGGCCCGGGTCCCAGAATTTACATCACCCCCGGGATGTGGGAGAAGACTCTAGAATTGATGGAGACCTGGCCCCAAAGAGGCTGCTTTAAAGCAGAAGTGACTGAGTTACCCTTGAAATGGCTGAGAAAACATTACCACCAACCATCGAGCTGGGAGATTCAATGACAAGCCAAGGTTAGCGGGAGAAACTCCGCCGTTGAGCCCATCCCAAGGAGAGAAACGGGGAGAGACAGGATGAGAGGGAGGAGGGCCCAGAAAATCACCAAATATGGCCACAGAAATGGAGGTAAAAATGCCTCCCTTTCTGACCCCACAGAAGATACGGTGACAAAATGGCACTTTGGAACTCAAACTTTGAAGGCGCTCTGCAAACTCAAATGTACATCCCCCTAATTTAGTGAAATATTATAACTGTTTAAGTGTTTTACTTTGGAGCATGAGCTTCTAGACCCTCACTGAACATTGTTTAGCTATCTCTCAGGCCATAGTCTCCAAATTTTAGGATCTGGTGCTCATTTAGTAAAAACAGATCCGCACCGTTAATATACGTTGATGAATTTCTTTATAAATCCAATACGTGCCCTACTATTATTGGCTGATATTCAAAGACAGTATAAACAGCTTAGGGCAAAACTTAAAACCGTGAAAACAGTAAAAAAAAAAAAAAATCAGTGTTTGCCAGGGGTTTGGAGGGACAAAGGATGACTAGGTGGAGCAGAGCGCAAAGGATACTAAGGCAGCAAAATTACTCCATCTGATACTGTGACAATGGATACACAACTGTATACATTTGTCAAAACCTATGGGGTGTTCACTTGACCCTTGAACAGTGCGTGGTTAGAAATCCATGTATAACTTTCGACTCCCCAAAAACTTAACTCCTAATAGTCTACCGTTGACCAGTAGGTCGGTTTTGAAGCGTAATTTACAGCAGGGTTTATTATTTGCGTTGTACGGGAGACCCTTATGAAGTTTAAGTATTACTAGCTAAACAATATTGATCTCCTCCTTTGTGGCAAATGTAGCGCGTCCATGCAGATGTTAACATTAGAGGCACCTGCAGGGTGGTGGGGGGTGTATGGGAACGGTCTCCATTCTGTCATTCTGTAAAATTAAAAGTGCTCTAAAAAAATAAAGTCTATTAATTTAAGAAAACATTTTGGTGACGAGTAATTTCATTCAAGAGCTTTGCATTGTTTTAAACCATTTAAACTTCTTCCTAAAAAGTTTTTTTTTTTTTTTTGTAGCAACTCCGGTGAAATGCATTTGACCGTCTGCATTCATCCTAAAGCAAAGCAGGCTGGTCTAACCCTTGTTAGAATCCTTTCTATCCCAAAGTGAATTCGATCTGCTTTCCTTTCATCGACCGCAGGGAGTTATTCCAAGGGGGTGGTCTCCTGGTTCTTTTTGTTATTTCTGGAGTTTAAAATAAGCTCCATGTTGTTATGGAGGAGAGGAGGTACATGAAAAGCTTAACGGGTTCCATTTCATGTTCCAGAATTCAAATTTCAAAATCAATTATGCAGCGCTTTGCTAGAGTCTTCAAAATGCATCCTGTAAGTCATAACAGAGCTGCGGCAGGGCAGGAGGCCTGGAAGGGTCTCTTTGTTGTCATTCGGAAGGCTGCTTACATGTGCCAGGCTCCTAGATCTGCGGGAGAGCAAGTCAACTTTACCCCCCCCCCCACCTGTGTTACCTACACCGGGTCTCTTTTTCTCTTTCAGCCAGCCCCAAGTGCTATGACCAGACTCACCTCTGCACGCCTAGAGCAGCCCCCGCCCCTTCCTAGGTGACTCTGTTCTCAGGAATGCCCGGTGCACACATGCAAGCAGATAACAGCCAAGAGAAGAGATACCAGGGCTCACCCAAGCACTTGCAATGTGCCAGGCACTGTTCTGAGACTTGAAACAGTCTCAAGAGGTGGATATTATGATTGTCCCATTTTCCAGATGAGGAAACTGAGGCCAGAGATACTAAGTAGCTCTATGCTTTAAAAAAATGAGCAGCAAGGCGCCATCATGGACCCACTGTAAGCTTTGCTGTGCTGGTGAGAAGGGAGGGGCCTGAGCTCTAGGGCAGGCAGCTGGGCGCTCCAATTCTCCGAATGGCCAGGGAGGACAGCAGTGGCCATTCTTCAGCTACCTCTTCGCCAATCATTGACGCCATTTTCCTGAGAGCCTACTATGCTCCTAGAACTGTTCGGGAGGGTTGAGATGTGTCCACGAATGAGAGAGACATCATTGGCTTTGAGGAGTTTCTGTTCTTATGGAATGAAGCAGACAACACACAACAAAGTCAATTAACATATACTGTATTATTAGTTTCAGAGGTAGAGGTCAGTGATTCATCAGTTGTAAATCACACCCAGTGCTCATTACATCACGTGCCCTCCTTAATGCCCATCACCCAGTGACCCCATCCCCCCACCCACCTCCCCTCCAGCAACCGTCAGTTTGTTTCCTAGAGTTCAGCATCTCTTATGGCTTGTCCCCTCTGTTTTCCTCTTATTTTATTTTTCCTTCCCTTCCCCTATATTCATCTGCTTTGTTTCTTAAATTCCACATATGAGTGAAATGATATGGTGTTTGCCTTTCTCTGACTGACCTACTCCATTTAGCATAATATACTCACTCCAACCACGTCATTGTAAATGGCAAGATTTCATTCTTTTTGATGGCTGAGTAATATATATATATATATTCACACTTTTTTTATTCATTCATCTGTCGATGAACATCTGGGTTCTTTCCATAGTTTGGCTATTGTGGACATTGCTGCTATAAACATTGGGGTACAGGTGTCCCTTCAAATCACTATGTTTGTATCCTTTGGGGTAAATACCCAGTAGTGCAATCGCTGGGTCATAGGGTAGCTACATTTTTAAATTTTCGAGGAACCTCCATCCTGTTTTCCAGAGTGGCTGCACCAGCTTGCATTCCCACCAACAGTGTAAGAGGGTTCCCCTTTCTCCACATCCTTGCCAACATCCGTTGTTTCCTGTCTTGTTCATTTTAGCCATTCTGAGTGGTGCAAGGTGGTATCTCATTGAGATTTTGATTTGTATTTCCCTGATGCCAAGTGATGTTGAACACTTTTTCATGTGTCTATTGGCCATTTGGATGTCTTCTTTGCAGAAATGTCTGTTCCTGTCCTCTGCCCATTTCTTGACTGGATATTTTGGTTTTTGGGTGTCGAGTCTGATAAGTTCTTTATAAATTTTGGATACTAGCCCTTTATCTGATAGGACATCTGCAAATATCTTCCCCCATTCCATAGATTGCCTTTTAGTTTTGTTGACTGTTTTCTTTCCTGTGCAAAAGTTTTTTTTATCTCAATGAAATCCCAATGGTTCATTTTTGTTTTTGTTTCTCTTGCCTTTGAAGATGTGTCTAGCATAGCAAGAAGTTGCTGCAGCCGAGGTCACAGAGGTTGCTGCCTGTGTTCTCCTCTAGGATTTTGATGGATTCCTATCTCACATTTAGGTCTTTCATCCATTTTGAGTCCATTTTTGTGTGTGGTGTAAGAAAGTGGTCCAGTTTCATTCTTCTGCATGTGGCTGTCCAGTTTTCCCAATACCATTTGTTGCAGTTGAAGTCCTAAATAATTTTCGAACAAACAGCCCCATAGTTTTATTTCCATTGGGCTCCGCCAATTATGGAGCCAGTCCTGGTTCCAGAAGCTGAGAGAAATTACCAGTAGATACAGGGGATGGGGAGGGGCCGGATGGCGAGTGGGGCAGCCTGCAGCATTGACTGGGTGGTCGGCACAGGCCTCCTTGAGAAGGTGTTCAGGGGGTGGGGTGTGTTTGTTTTCAAGGGCTGCCATAAGAAACTACCAAAACTTGGTGGCTTCAAACAATGGAAATGACTGTTTTACTATTCTGGAGGCTAGAAGTCCAAAATCAAGGTGTTGGTAGAGTTGGTTCCTTCTGGAGGCTCTGAGGGAGAATCTCCCTGTTCCTCTCCTCCACGATCCGTCTGCAGTTTCTCACAGTTGTCAGCAATCCTTGGCAGTTCTTGGCTTCTAGACACATCACTCCAGGCTCTGTCTCCTTCTTCACATGACCCTTCTTTTGGTCTCCGTGTGTCTTCTCTTCTTAAATGACCCCAATCATTGGATTTAGGGCCCACTCTAACCCAGTATGACCTCATCTTAAGTAATTACATCTGCAAAGATCCTATATCCAAATAAGGTCACATTCACAGGCACTGGGGGGTTAGGACTTCAACATATCTTTTGGGGGCACACAATTCAACCCACAACAAGAGGTGAATCCAGGTATATTGAGAGAAGATGTGTTCTAAGCAGAGAGAATAGGTGGTACAAAGACCTGGAAGGTATGTGTCTCACATGTTTGAGGAAGAGCAGAATTTGCTGTGCTGCTGGACCCTTAGGCACTCCAGAGAGAGACATGACCATACCTAACGCCAGCCTCCTGCGGCTGTGCATCATGGGAGACCACAAAGTAATCAGACTGCAGCCAGTGAACAGGGGCCTGTGTGACCATGCAGAGAGCGCACATTTTCCTCCAGCTCACGCTCAGGAAGAAGGACTCAGTATGTAGATACTGAACAAGTATGTATGTGATTAGGAGGGTGATTTGGTTTTGGGTCCTCTGGAAGCAAACTCTGAGGTAGGCTTTGGGTACAGATGGGACTCAGAAATAACCCACCTCAGAACTGATCCAACAAGCGATGAAGCTCTCGGGCTATTTACCCATCAACTTCCATCTTTCCTTGGGTCGCATCAAGTTATGATAAAATACAGAGGATTACCAAGGAAAGTGATTATATTAAAATAGTATTATCTAAATTAAAAACCACATTTGTGAAGTGGTAATATAGGTGCTGCCTTATTAACACATTAAAAGAGACAATCTAGTTTCTGACCTAATAAGACCCTAATTTCTTAACACCCCCACTTCTGGGTGTACATCCAAGGAAGTGAAATCACCATCTCAAAGAGTTGTCTGCACCGTCCTGTTTCTTGCAGCGTTACTCACAGTAGCCAAGACATAGAAACAACCTATGTGTCCAGTGGCAGACGAATGGATACAGAAAGAAATCATATCTATCAAATATGTAACATATATATATATATAATGGAATATTACTTAGCAATAAAAAGGAAGGAAATCCTTCCATTTTCTACAATGTGGATGAAACTTGAAAGCATTGCACTAAATGAAATAAGCCAAATACTGTGTGATGTCACCCATATGTAGAATCTAAAAAGGCCAAATTCACAGAAACTGCCAACAGAATGGCAGTTGCCAAGGGCCGGGGGGTGTAGAAGAAATGGGGAGATGCTGGTCAGAGGGTACAAATTCCCAGTAATGAGATGAAGAAGTTCTGGGGTGTGGTGTACAGCATGGCAGTTATACTTCATAACACCGTATCATCTACTTGGAAGCTGCTGGGAGCCGATCATAAATATTCTCACCAGACACACAAAAAAAGGAACGCTGTGAGGCGATGAAGGTGTAACTCATCCTTTTGTGGAAATCATGTTAGGAGATATGTGTATACCAAACCATCAGGCTGTGCACCTCAAACTTACACAATGTTATATGCCAATTATACCTCAATAGAGCTGGGCGGGGGTGGGGGGCTCCCCTAATTTCTAAGTAGTAGATACTTAAGGGTAAAAACCATGTGATGTGAAATATCTCTGACTTCTTTGAGTCACAAATTCAAAGATGCTGCTCATCCTACTGTGGTTTGCTGTCTAGATTCATAAGTGAAGAAAATACTAAATTTCAATTTGAGGTTAGGAAAAAAAGTAACTTTTTCTCCTGCTGATCCTGTCAAGAGAACAGGTGCTTCTCTGCCTGTTGTTTCCATGAAAACACCCCCCCACACACACACACACCGTCATCCCAATAAATCCCCTTTAATGCTGGAGGGAGCCCGCAAGGTCTCTGTTACTTGCAACCAGAAGAAAACATGTAAGAAGTGCAAACTACACGTGTACCCCTTGCGGGGATGTTGGCACTTGCTGAATGTCACGTCGTTTCCTCCTTCCACATTGTGAGCATCAGGATGATCTCTTTCTGTGTTGGTCCCTGAGTGTCTATGAAGGCAGGAAAAGAGCCAAGCGTTGAAGCCCTCCTGTGGGCCAGGCATTAGGCTGGAGGCCTCACAGTAGCCCTGCAAGCCAAGTGACCCATTTTGCAGATGAGGAAGCCAAGGCTTAGCATGGCCCGAGACTTGTCTGAGGTCCCACAAGAAAAGGGAATGAAGCCAGGATTCCATCTCAGGTCTGACTCAAAGTCCACATACTCTCATGCATTTTATCAGTGGAACAAAAAAGGATTTTACACCACGTATGGTGTTTCCATTCAAGCATTTGTGATGCTTGTGATTCCATTTAGAAAATTTGAACCCCATCATCTTGTAATAATTGTATTGTTTTGAGGGAAAATGATACATACCCCGCCATCTTCTTTGAATCTGAGAACCTCAACAGATTGCTACAGATTGACAATTTTAGTGGTCTGCAAAAGCCTCCAACTGCAAAACATGAACCTATGCAATGAGAACTGTACTATTTTCCAAATTCCCTTCTGATGCAACGTCACACTCTTTGTTGGACACCCCAGCAGACTTGCTAAGCAATGCCAGGCTTGCCTCAGCTATAATCCAGCAGGCTGTGAACCCTCTGGTGGGCTGGATGGTGTGTTCTCCCTGCCCCCCACCAAAAAATATTGCCACATCCTAATCCCTGGAACCTGTGACTATTACCTTATATGGTAAAAAAGTGAATATTATCTTAGATGGCAAAAGATGTGATTAAGTTAAGGGTTTCGAGAGGAGACACACACACTAGATTATTAGATGGACCCTAAGTCCAATGACAAGTGTCCTTAGGAACAGCGAGGCAGAGGGGGATTTCACACACACACACACACACACACACACACACACGCACACACACACACACACACGGAGAAGGGGAAGTGGACCCAAGCGAAGATTAGAGCCATGTGCCTCCAAGCCCAGCGACACCAAGCCTGCCTGAAGCCTCCCAGAGCTGGAGGTGGCAGGGACCAGATTCTCCCCTTGAGCGTTTGGAAGGAGTACAGCCCTCCTCCTACTCCTGGATTTGGACTTCTGGCCTCCAGAATGGGAGAGAATAAATTTTTATTGTTTTAAGTCACCAGGTTGTGATAATTCATTACAGCAGGCATGGAACCCTAATCCAAACCCCAATAAATGGAAACCCTACCACACTGTCTCTCCACCAAATGAAACCATGAAGCAACAGATTTCTCCTTCTCTCAAATTTGTGGGTTTGGTGCACCCTCCCATTAGAACTCCTCGCTAATCATCTGTCCCCGAGGCAAGGACACATCAGCCTTGTTCATCCCGTATCCCCAGAGCATGGTGAGGACACACTGAGTTGAATTATGCACCTTCACCACCAAGCACTTGGTGCTCACACGTCAGCTCCACGGGTTCAAATCTCAGCCCCTATGTGTGCTATGGCTCGTGAACTTCAGACAGCTCTTTTCTGAGTCTCTGTTGTACAACAGAGGGGACAGGTACTGTCTCATGGAGCTGCCATGAGGATTCAATGAAATAACATGGAAAGTTCTTGCAGCAACACCCAGTGCATAATGGAATCTCAGTATGTCTGTTATTTTCATCAATAATTAGAAAAAGAAGGAAATGAGCAGTATTATGAATAGTAGAAGAAAATCTGGATTATATATCAGAAAACCAAGTTCTCTTCTATTTTTTTTATTTTTTTTAAAGATTTTATTTATTTATTTGAGAGAGAGAATGAGAGAGAGAGCATGAGAGCGGGGAGGGTCAGAGGGAGAAGCAGACTCCCGGCTGAGCAGGGAGCCTGATGTGGGACTCGATCCTGGGACTCCAGGATCATGACCTGAGCCGAAGGCAGTCACTTAACCAACTAAGCCACCCAAGCACCCTCTTTTTTTTTTTAGAGAGAGAGAGAGAAAGAGAGCAGAAGGGGGAGAGGGGAGGGAGAGAGAGAACCTTAAGCAGGGCAGAGAGCCTGACGTGGGGCTTGATCTCACCACCATGAGCCCATGACCTGAGCCAAAATCAAGAGTCAGTCACCTAACCGACTGAGCCACCCAAGTGCCCCCACTGCACATTTATTTTCTATTTTTAAGTAATTTTTACTCTTATTTGTATTATTTCCTTCTTTTTACATTTTTTGAGCTTTTTCTTTTTTTTTGGTCCTTTTTCTAACTTACGTAGGTGGCTAGTGTTGTAGAGTGGGTTTCCTCCAAATAAACTCGAGGACGGGGACTTGGGTACAGGAGGTGTTGTGTTGGGAAGCACCCGCAGAATCAGCACCTGCGAGGGAGCAGAAAGGTGGCACTGGGCAGAGGGGAAGCTGAAGAGCAATGCACTCCCAGGAAGGCCTCCACCAGTCCCGAAGGCTCTAGCACCTGAGCTGGAAGGACGTCTGGGACAAGGGGGGCTTCTGTGCTGCCAAGGGCAGTTCCCCAAAGGAGACTCCCCTGAGGCCTGTCATGATCACCATTCACCACACCTGAGTCATTGAGTGCTTCTTTCCCGAGGGAGACTCTGGACAGCACAGCATCTGTTACACGTGCTTAGGGCTGCAACCTTGTTTCTTTGCTAATATATGCATTTAAGTCTAAAAATCCCCCTCAAAATATGTCTTTAGCTGCATCTCACATGTCTTGATGCTTGTTTGTGCTCTTTGGATTTTCTAAATTTCATTTAAAAAATTTTTGACATTATGATGTACTATATGCTGGCTAATACTATATGCTGAACATAATAATAAAATTTTTTTGACATTTAAAATTATATGACAGGGTGCCTGATTGGTTCAGCTGGTTGGACATCTGCCTTTAGCTCGGGTCATGATCCCAGAGTCCTGGGATCAAGCCCCACATTGGGCTCCGAGCAGGGAGCCTACCTCTCCCTGACCCTCCGACCCTGCCCATGCTCTCTCTCTCTCACTCTCTCTCTATCTCAAATAAATAAAATGTTAAAAAATAACAAATAAAATAAAAGTATATGACATAATTTCTTGAAAGCTGTGGATTTTCCAGTTAACTTTCTGTTATTCTATTCTAGGTTAATTCTACCAAGGTCAGATGACACACTTTGGTATCCATCTTTTGAAATTTGTCAAAACTTTCTTATGGCCTAGCATATGATCAATTCTAGTAAATTTTCCATGCACACTGGGAAAGTATGTATATTTTGCATTGGGGGGTATAGTGCCTCATGTTTGTCAGTCAGGTTGAATTTTGTAATTCTGTTATTCAACTTTTCTACCTTCTTACTGAATTTTTATCTGTGTATGCTCTCCATTATTGAAAGAAGCTCAATAAACTTTTCCACTATGACTGCAAATTTCCTTATTTCTCCTTCCAGGTCTTCCAACTTTTGCTTTACACACTTTGAAGTTATGCTATTAAACATGCATATAGATTTAGAATTGCTATATATTACTAGTAAATTCACCCTTTCATGAAACATCTTTTTTTTTTTTAAAGATTTATTTATTTATTTGACAGATAGAGACACAGCGAGAGAGGGAACACAAGCAGGGGGAGTGGGAGAGGGAGAAGCAGGCTTCCCGCCGAGCAGGGAGCCCGATGCGGGGCTCCATCCCAGGACCCTGGGATCGTGACCTGAGCCGAAGGCAGACGCTTAAACGACTGAGCCACCCAGGCGCCCATGAAACATCTGTCTTAATCTTTAAAAATGCTTCTTGCCTTGGGCCATCTGGGTGGCTCGGTCATTAAGCATCTAACAGTTGATTTTGGCTCAGGTCATGATTTCAGGGTTGTGAGATCAAGCCCAGCATCAGGGTCCATGCAGGGTGAGGAGCCTGCTTAAGATTCTCTCTCTCCCTGTCCCTCTGCCCCTCCCCGCTTCTCTCTCTTTCCCTCTAAAAAAAATGTCTCTTGCCTTAAAGTTTACTTTGATGTTATTGGATATTCGTGTAATAATCACACTAGCTTTCTTTTGGTTAGTGCTGTATGGTAGATCTTTACCATTCTTTTACTTTCAATTTTTTTTTTTTTTACTTTTCGCTTAATGTGTGCCTCTTATAAGCTGCATATCATTCAGTGCTATTTATTTTCTCCCGTCTGATGATCTATTCTATTAATTGGAATATTTAGCTCATTCACATTTAATGCCATTACTGACATGGTTTACACCAAGCATCTTACTCTTTGTTTTCTCTTTTCATTCCAACTGTTCATATTACTTTTTCTTCTCTTTCTTGCCTTCCTTTTCATTAATCAAATATTTTATTATTCCATTTCCCCCTCTATGCATGTTTGTCACCCATTCTTTTGCTATATTTTTAGTGTTTGTTCTAGACGTTACCATATGCCTCTTGGACTTATTAGAGTCTAATATAAATTTGTATTTTTACCACTTTCTGGACAATAAAAGGAGCTTGGAAAACTTTTGCTCCATGAATACCCCCCACTGCTTGTGTCATCTTCACATTTTAATTCTGCATACATTCTGCATACCATGAAACAGTGCAATTATGCAGACAGTCAATATTCATTTCTGCTTACTCACATACTTACCTTCTCCACTGCTCTCTATTCCTTCCTGAAGTTCATCTCCCATCTGGGACCATGTTTTTTCTGCTGAGGAACTCCTTTTAAAATTTCCTTTGGTGTAGGTATGCTCCTCCTCACTTCTCACAGTACATTTTATTTTGTTCTAGAAATGTTTTTATTTTGTATTCATATTTTCCCCAAATTATCAAGCTTAGTTTTGACCATTCTACTATGTTTAATGATTAGATTATTTTCATAAAATTTTCAAGACCCCAAGGCTTATTGTACTATTATGTTTTGATTGAATCATCTGTTCGATTTTGGGTTAAGAACAATTTTTTACAGCTTTGAAATATAAACTTACATAGAATAAAATGAATCTGTTTTATATGTGCAGTTCAATAAACTTTAATCAGTGTATACAGTTGTGTAATATCCACCTACAATCAAGTTTAAGAACATGTTTATTGTCCCCTAAACATCCTCATTTGCCCCTGTGTGGTCAATCGCCTCCATGTTCTCAGCCTAATGAAATTATTAATCTGTTCTATCACTAAAATTTTCCACTTTGTAGAATTTCCTATGAATGGAATCACATAGTATGTATTATTTTGTGGCTGGGTTCCTGCACATAGTTTTATGTTTGGGGGATTCAAGCACATTGTTGTACATATCAGTTCATCTCTTTCTATCACTGAATAGCATCCCATTCTATGGATATTACATCGTGTTTATCGATTCACACGTGGGGCAAATTTGGGTTGCTTCCAGTTTGGCATTCATTTTTTAAGGAGATTTTTGCCAGCTACAGAATTCAAAGTTGGCAGCCATTTTCTTGCAATGCATTATTTATTAATTCTTTCAGTTTTTGTCTGCTTCTAAGTCTATCTCTCCTTCATTTTTGAACAATTGTTCTCCATGTTAACACGTTCTTTTTTCTTTCAACATTTTGAAGATGTCATTTAATTGTCTTCTGCTTCACATAGTTTCAACAAGACATCTGCTGACGTTCTTACCTTTGTTTCTCTGCAGGTAATGTGAATTTCTCTGGCTGCCATCAGAATTTCTCTTTTTTCTTAGTTTTCAGCAGGTTGAATACAGGGTGCCCCGGTGGTTTGTTTTTAGTTTTTCTCCTGCCTGGAGGTCTCTGGGTTTCATGGCTTTCTGGTCTGTTGTCATTTATTACTTTTAGAAAATTATCAGCCTTTATCTCTTCAAGTATTCTTTCCCCTGATCTATTTCTTTTCTCTTTCCAGGGTTCCAATTACATGTATGATAGATCACTTGGTATTGTTTCTCAGCTCTTGTGTGCTCTGTTCTGGCTTTCCCCACTCTTTTTTTTTTTTTTTTTCCTTCATGTTTCAGTCTGGGTAATTCCTTTTAGCCTATATTCATGTGTATGGATTCTTTCCTCATCTGTGCCAAGTCTCCTGATGAGCCCCTAATGAAGCATTCTTCATCTTTCTTACTAATATTTTTATTTCTAACATTTCCTTTGACTCTTACACTGTCAGTCTCCCTGCTGAAATGCCCATTTGTCCACGCACACTGTCTACCTCCAATAAACCTTTTAACATATTAATCATCATTATTTTGAATTTTCTTTCTGATGGTTACAAAACATGGGTCCTCTTTTGGTCTATGTTGATTGCATCATCTTTTAACAGTACGCTTTTTCTCCTTGCTTTTATATGTGTCTCACTTTTAAAAGTTGATTGCCAAACTTCTATGTAGAATTTAGACTGAAGTAAATAATATTTATGACTGCAAATGGGTACACCGTTCCTACCAGGCTGTTACTGTCAGGGTTGATTTAGTCTAGTCTGGTTTTGAACCAGGTTTGGGTTTTGTTGTTTCTTTGGTTATCTTCAATACATCACTAGATTCAAATGTCTCTGGTGTTACTTTTTGCTTAAGGTGGGAACCAGTTTGTCCCAAGATTTTTCCCAGTATTCCTGTTTCACCTTCAGCCTCGTCTAGTCTAGCTTCAGTGTGGAATGCATTGATCAAGTGGGAAGTCATATGAGATTATTTCAAAAAGGAAAGCAAGGGGCCAGAATATGTAAGGCTTAAAAAACCATGGTGAAATGTGGGATTTTACTTTGAGTGGCATAGGAAACTACCAAAGGGTTTTGATCAGTGACATATTTTGAACATGTTTGAAAAGAATCACTCTGGCTGCCATGTGAAGAATTAAACAAGAGAGGTAATGGCATAAAGATTAGTTGGGAGGCTTCATTATAAGCCAAAGCAGAGACAATAGTGGCTTGCACAAGTGTGTTAGTAGCAAAGGAGGTGAGAAATGTTTGATTTGGGGCGCAATTAGATGGGATTTGCTGCTGTGTTGGATGTGGGGTATGAGAGGAAGAGAATGTTTGCCTACTATACTTTTTCTTGTTCCTTTACTTTTTACCTCTATGTGTTATTATGTTTTAGGTTTATTTCTGGTAAATAGCATGAAGTTGGATTTTTATCTGAGAATCCCTGAAATTTAATAAAATTTAATCCTTTTTCAATTCTTGTAACTGCTGTTCTGTTTGGACTTATTTATACTATCATTATTTGTATTTTTTTATTTTATTTTTTTCTCCTCTCCTTTTATTGAATTACTGTTGGTTTTTACAAAATAATTATTACTTCTTTGGTTCCTTTCACTTTGGTTGAAAGTTGTGTAATCTATTTCCATTATTTTAGGATTTATCCTTAATTTTTTCAATATACATATCTGACTGAGCAAAAGAGAAACTCTGTTTCTAATCCAAATATTGTCACTGAGTACCTGTGAAGCCTTCAACAAATCACTTTGTCTCATATTCTTTCAGGGACTCTATGCCAGATTTCAGTGATGTGTGAGAGAAAGGCTAGGGATGAGTGTGCTTTCAAGCCATGTCCTGTGCTTTCTATACCTTCTGTCAAAAACTCAGAGTGCCCACCTCATGCTGTTGGACAAAAGAAGCCAGACACAAGGGAATGTATGCTGTATAATTCCATTTATATAAAAATTAGAGGTAAAATTAATCACAATTAAATAATGGTTTCCAGGGTGGGGGGGAGGGGGAATGGGGAGACAGATAATGACTGGAAGAAACATGAGAAGGGGTGTGGGCACTGGTTTCACAGATGTGTCCAGTTTCTAACTCATTGGGCTGTACACTTATGTGTACTTTCTGTGTGTCTATTTCAGTAAAAAATATTTTAAAAATTATTTTCAATGAAAAAATTGAAAATAAAATAAAACAAAGATATATAAGAGTCTCAGTTTTGAAGGAAACATTTCTCTGTTGATTACTTTGAACTTGCCTGAGCAAGCAGTTAAAGACCATTGCTGAGCCAGGCCTGTGCCAGTGGCCAGGTGTCCAGAGAAGAATGCTACCTGGTTCCTATCTTCAAGAAGGTCTCTAACTAGTAGGAGGGACAGACTTGGTTTTTAATAATTCATAATTCCATATGGCTGTGACTGCTATAATAGAAGTGTATAATTTCTTATGTGCTATAATAAAGGTTTTACCAGATGATACAGGGTGAGGGGGACAAGTGAGTAACACCATGAAGGAAGCAGAAGAGGCTCTAAAGGGAGGTGACCCTTGGTCATTCTCATGAAAAAGACAAGTACAAGTCCCCAGGGAGGAAGAGGCATTCCAAGTGGAATGCAGGGACACGTTCCATACTGGGAAGCCCAGGTAGTTTGCTATGTCCTGAGCTTTGGCTTCAAAGGAACAGATGAGGCTGAAGGAGTGGGCAGAAAGGGCCATGAAGGGCCTGGTGGTCTGGCCACAGGATCCCAGCAGAGACTCTTGGTTGGGGGAATCCAGGCACAATAGGAAGGGAACGTGGGCAGCAAGTATAACAGGCCAGATGGTAAGGTTTTTGGCAGCTATTACCCTAATTTATTCTCCCACCTACCTTAGGGAAAACTGACTGTTGGTTCACCAGAAGCCTAACTAACCAGACTGCTTCTCCCGGGCATTTTGGATCATCATCACTCTGTTGCTGTAAAAAGAAGCAGAAGCTGTGGAGTTTAGAGGTCACTCATGCTGGACACTAGCATCCCTCTCTTCCCATCACAGACCTGCCATGTGGCCTTGGGAGAGTCCTTCAACAGTTCAAGGCCCCTGATATCTCCTGGAGAAAACAGGGAACCCAGCATTAGGCTCCAGGACAGGTATCTGAACATATACCAGTTCATGACTTTCTAAAGATAATCACTCATATAGACCAAACACTTCCTGGGCACCAGGCATTACTAATGGCCTTAAATGTGTAAACTCAATCCTCTCAACATTATGGGGGAAATATTGTTATTAGCCCCAATGTATGGGCCAGAAATTTGGAGCACAAAAGGGTCAAGTAACTTTCCCAAGGCCAGCAGACAAGAACTAGCAAAGTTGGGATTTGAACTCGAGAAATCTGTTGTTAGCATCTACATCTTTAGCCATAATGCTTTATCCCCTCTAGGCAAGCGAAAGATGTTGTAACTTATATATTTTATACATATTGTGTTTCTGGAGAAATTCATATAGTTGCTCAAAAATAGTATTTTCCTTTTCATCCTGTTTCCCATGGAGTTTGCTCCAAAGCATAATTCCCTTCAGGCCCATTTAATTTGGCATCAAGTATTTTATTGGTCAAACATCCATTTTATTAACATTTCATCTTATGAAAGTTCAGTATAATTGCACTGGTTACATTTTCTCACAAAATCATTTTCACAGGGGGAAAGAAAGCAGCTTAGTAGAACCACTGTGCTCAAAATCAGAAGGAGGTAAAAATTGAAAAGACAGTCTTGCTTGCAAAGTATTCTTCACCTTTCTACCCTGGAGAAGGTGCCAATGAACATTTCCCAATAGGGTCCTCACCACCATTCAATGTAGGGGCTTAGGGGAACATCAAGGAGAGTTCACTGTCATTTCCAAGCTCTGATTCCATGGTAACTGTGAAGTCAGAAGCAAGTATGCTTAATTTTCAGGAGGTCAGAGCTGGCTTGAGAATCACTCATTTAACCCCCATCACAAAATTGAGGTCCCAAGGTACTGTGTTCTGTCCGGCATCATTCAGACAGTTAGCGTCAGGTCTGAACATGGGTTTTCTGGATTTCACTCAAGTAGTTTCCCATTCGTCCAGCTCAAGGGAAAAGAAGCTGAAAAAATAAAATAAGGCAAAGTTTGAACTTGATTTTATCTTCAACAAAGATAAAGTGATGGGGGAAGAAAGATAAAGGAATGGGATTGAGTCATAAAATGTTTCATTTACCAAAAGTCTGTAAAAATAAGAGTAAGACATCAGGGGAGCATGTGTGGGGAAGAGGACTAACAATCCTGGAGTCTCACCGAAGAAATACCCAAGCACCAGGGTCCACACTGGTCAACTTCTAGAAGACTCTAATTTCCAGAAAGGACAACCTGTAATACTTAGTATAACCTTCAGAACTGCACTGGCAAACACGTAAATGCTTCTAAAAGGCAGTGTGGCTGTTCATTAAGGAGTTCTAGACAGCCTGTAATCCTAGCTCATAGGAAATTAATGTTCTCTTAAACAATTCCAGGTTTCTTGGTCCAAGCCAAAGGTCTGCAATGCTTGGAGAGAGATTACTGGTTTATTAAAAATTATATGGAAAGAAGGCAGGAGGCCAAGCCTGATTGTCCTCAAAGACAGTAAGCAACTCCCGTTGGCCCTGGCACCAAAATATCCAAGGCTTTTTGCACGCTCATGAGCAAGGTATAAAGTGTATACATCAGATCATTGTATGTACACAGAGAAACTGGCACTTAGCAGAAAAACATGGGAGCTCATGGTCAATACATGGAGTACTGCCATTTATCAGAGGGTGGGGCCTTGAAGAAACCGTCACCCAGGTGAATCACCTGACTCAATCAGTAGACAGTGTTGTGGACAGAGCACTGAGACATGAATCTATCCCTGCTTTGCTGCTTACCCACTCTGTTATCTTGGGTTTGTCACGTCCCCATTTGAGCCTCCATTTCTTTACCTGTAAGATGGGCATAAGATGTGGGCATCACAGAGATATTAGAAAGAATATGTAATGTCTATCACTGTGAAAGTCTTTGTCATCCTTGATTGCTATTATTCTTAGTAGTCTTAGTATTATTATTACTTAACTGTTATTCTTTGTGTTGTTGATATTATTCTTACCTAATCTCTAACTCTGACCACACAAAAGTATCCACATTACAAGGACGAGTGATGTGGTGCATAGCTTCGGTGGAGTCAGAGTTTGGGAATGCTAAAACTGGCAAAATTCACGTCTGATAAAGTAGGAATTAGGAAACCACTGAAGGCTTCTCACCAAAGGAATAACATGTTAAGTCAGCATTTAAGAAAGACTGATTGGACAGGGTTATGTCAAATGGCCAGGAAAATGAGAAAGACCAGATCTGGTGGGTCAGCTCAGGAATGATCACAGCACTGCAGGCAGAAGGGGGAGAGAGTGGGAGGCAATCTCCAAATGTCTGAGGAATCCTTGGGATGAAATGCAGAGACACAAATGGGGGGAGAAGTAAATTTGAGGAAATAGACTGCGGGGAAAAAGTGTACATCCATGAAACAAGAACAGGCTGCTATACAAAATGGAGAGTCAGGAAACCAAAATAATAAAAATAATAATAAAATAAAGGGGAAGAAGTAGTCTTGGAACTCAACAATGTAATAGTAGAAACGATGAACTTAAGGATTTTGAAGATAAATTTGAGAAAAATCTCCCAGAAAAGAGAGGAAAATGGCAAAGAAACAAATGGAAGGAAAGATAAGGGAGGATAAGAAAATTAGAGCCAGGAAGTTCAAACTACGAATAATAAAAATTACCAAAAAGGAAAAAAATAGTAGAAGAAATCTTAAAAGAAATAACCTGCAAGAATATTTTCCAGAACCAAAGGCATGGGTTTTCAAATTGCCGAAGTCCCTCGAGGGTCCAGCACAAAGGGACCCTCTACACGACACATGATTGTGAAATTTCAGAACCCTGGAGATAAAGGTGATATGATACAATCTTCTAGAGAGAAGAAGAGCAGATCAAACACAAAGGACCAAGCGTCATGATAGTGCCAGGAGTCCCACGTAACAATCCCCCTCATGGAAGGCAGTGGCGTAATGCCATGGTAACTCTGAAGGGAAGTAACCTTTAACCTAGAATTCTATACTGAGCCCAATTCTCTAGCAGTGTAAGAATATCTTCAGACATGCAAGTTTTTTTAAAATTTATTTCCCATAGGCTCCTGGGTGGCATAGGTTAAGCATTTAACTCTAGATTTTGACTCAGGTCATGCATGACCTCAGGGTCGTGAGATCAAGCCCAGCATTGGGCTCTGTGCTCAGCAGGGAGTCTGCTTGAGAATCTCTCTCTCCCTTTCCCTCTGCCCCCTACTCACACATGCTTGCTCACTCTCTTTCTTTTTTTTTTAAGTTTTTATTTATTTATTCGAGAGAGAGAATGAGAGAGAGAGAGAGAGCATGAGAGGGGGAGGGTCAGAGGGAGAAGCAGACTCCCCGCTGAGCAGGGAGCCCGATGTGGGACTCGATCCCGGGACTCCAGGATCATGACCTGAGCCGAAGGCAGTCGCTTAACCGACTGAGCCACCCAGGCGCCTCTCTTAAAAAAAAAAAATTATTTCCCATATGCTTTTTCTCAGAAAGCTACTAGGATTTGTATTTTTTTAAAGGAATAAACCAATTAAGAAAAAGATAGGAAAATAGGTTCCATGACAGGAAAGAGGCCATGGGGCCCCCAAGATGATGGTGAAGGGAGAGCCTAGAATATAACTCCACATTCAGCCTAGACAGCCTTAAGTCAGGAATCTCCAGGAGAGGCTTCTTCAGGAGTAAAAACGGGCAGGATACCCAAGACATCTGAATAGAACTTACATAGTCATAATAATGTAGCAGCAAATATCCACCTAAGAAAATTAAGATAAAAATGCATTGGCAAGATGGCAGAATTCAAAGTTTGAGTGGAGAGAAAGGGGCAGGGGAGGGTTAAGGATGAAGGGAAACTAACCTAATCTTCCAAAGAGGGAAGGTGAAACAGAAAAGCCAAGAAGTAGCAACTGCAACACATCATTTCATGAAATGAAGGTAATTACAAAACCAACACAGGCAAAATGTTGAAAGTTGTGATCTGCAGGAAAGAGAGGGTAGGATGGTCAGGACACGCTGCTGCCATGGCAAGCCCTAGAAAATTATTTGACCCTTTCAGTGGGGTACATGTACGTTTTTATAAAAGAAGGAAGAAATGGGTTACATGTTGCAAACTTGGAAAAAAACAAAAAGAAATCTCAGCCTCAGCTCAGGTGAAAGCCAGGACCAGGAAAATAGCTTTGGTTGGGAGAGAATATCACAAATTTGAGAACTCCTCCCAGCCCCACGTGAATTCACAAGGTGATTCGGGGCAAGTCCCATGAATCCTCTTTGCTTCTTCTCCCTTCTTGGCGTAAGGCAGCGTTGAACTAGAATCACAGAGGTCCCGTCTAGAACATACGTTCAGTTCCCAAGGCTGTCAGATTAAGAGGCTGTTCCTTTGCCAGGGAAGGTCAGGAGAAAGTCACCCAAAGTTGCAGCGATACAGGGGACAGACCACTCGGAAGGCCCTGCAACTCACTCCCTTCCCCTCGGGGAGCCCAGCCAGGTCAGCAAATCTGCCTTTGTTCCGAGGGATGGAAAGGCAGATGGCCATGCTGAGTTCAAGACTCTCCTCTCCAACAAGGCTGACTGCTGTCTGGATGTCTCCTGCCCCTTCCCTCTCAGTCTGTGTAGCATCCCTAGGGCAGGGTCCCTCTCCAGATGCCCTTCCCATGAGGTGTCCAGTGTAGGTGGTGTGCTGGTTGCTCAGGTAGTTCCCTGGTCCTGCCCATGGCTACTTCTCTGCTTGAGGTTTTCCTCAGTGCACCCAATGTAGACTGTGCTGGAGGCATCTCTGTTCCTCTGCAGGACAGATGCCCGGCGGGCCTGAAGACCCTCAGCAAGCAGAGCAAGTGCTCCTAACACCAGAGCCAGCTCGGAAAATCAAGATCCTCTGACTTCAGTGTAATAAAAACAGGCTGGAAAACTCTTTGTGACAAATCAAAACAAAACACCATGCTTTGGCTGTGGGTTATTTATTGAGAATCACAACATTTTAGGAGAAGAGAAGAACATAAGTGCCTGTGGTCTTTGGACAATCCTCCCAGAATTTATATTCTAGATAATTACACTGCCACGCAGGAAGGAAGCCATGAGCGAGAACTGTTTAGCAAAGCACCCATTTTCTAAACAGGGAACCAGAAAAGACTTTGGCTTGTTATAAATTATGAACCCACATATTCTCTGGAAGAAAAAAAAAAAACCTTCACTGAGTGAAGAAATCCTTGTGCTTACTCGAGTCTTCTGGAAGCAGTAATGACCTTCTGCATGTGGCAAAAATGGCCACCATCCCAGAATGCCACCCCCACCCGCCCCCATCTTATTCTTTCAAAACATCTCTGTACAATCCAATAAAATAAATGAAAACTAAAGAAGCCCGAGTTTAATATTCAGGGGATATAATTCAAGCATAGCCAATTGGACAACTTCCCTGTTAATCAGAAGAATAACAAAGTTTTTCTCCTTCTTTTCTTTGTAGAACATAAAGTTAATACCCTGTTTAAGGAGGCCACGGGGACGTGTGGAAAGAGCATGGGATGGAGAATGGAAGCCTGGCTTGCCTTGGACTCACTACATCTTCCACGAAAAGCCTCAAGACCAGATCTTCCCCACCCTGACTGGATGTTGAGAGCCTTCTTAAGAATTCAGATTCCCAGGGCACCTGGGTGGCTCAGTCAGTTAAGCATCTGCCTTCGGCTTAAGTCTTGATCTCAAGGTCCTGGGATTGAGCCCCTCATCAGGCTCCCTGCACAGAGGGGAGCCTGCCTCTCACTCTCACTCTCCCTCTGATGCCCCTCCCTGCTTGTGCTCTCTCTCTCTGTGTCTCAAATAAATAAGTAAAATCTTAAAAAAAAAAAAAATTCAGATTCCCAGACCCTCTGAATCTCAGCCTCCTGATACAAATCCCCATTTCCTCTGTCCAATACCCAGCTCCAGGATCTCTCTTCCCTCTGACTGCTCACATCTCTCCTCTCCCCACTAAGGGGTTAGGGCTTCTGGGAAACAAAATCCAGTGAGTCAAAACTTTTCAAGGTGATGGATGGCTCATTATCTTGATTGTGGTGATGGTTTCACAGGTGTGCACTTTAAATACGTGCCATTTCTCATGTGTCAGTTATACTTCAAGAAAGTTCTTTTGGAAAGGGGTTACTCGGATAGTCTGAGTACAACCTCTGCTTTCATGCCTGAAACCCAACCAAATTCAAAGGCAGCAAAAGGCAAACACATACACATGTTAGGGTTTATAGCCCAAAGTTCCTAAAACACAGCTCTCCAACAAGACAGAAACTTCTTCCTTTGTCTCATGACAGCCCAGAAGAAAGCTGGAGACCAGTATGGGTTGGGTCTCTGCTCCACAAAGCCACTCAGGGATCAAACTTCCTTCCATCTTGTTGTTCTAAACTTACATAATGGAAGCTGATCATCTGTGGCAATCCAGGACCACATTCCAGCCTGCAAGAAGGGGGAAAGAGAAGCAGGAAAACAAGCAATGTCTTTCTAGGGCAGGGCTGCAGACGGTGACACGCAAGCTTCCACTCACATTCCAGTGGTGGGAATAGGGTCAAGCGGCCATGCCTAGGGAGTCTGGGAAATGTAGTCTCTGGCTATTGAACTGAGGGAGGAGGTTTTTGTTGTTAAAAGGAGGGAAAATGGTTAGCCATCTCTGCCTTGCTTTTTGGGGACAGGGAGAAAAAAATATGGGGAGAACAAAACACAAGTCCCAATAAGTTGTATTGCCACATAGAGTAGGTCCTCAAGAACTACAATTTCCTTTATTATATTAAGTGCTGTGTTAGTATTGTAGGGATGCTGTGACAAAGTACCACAGACCAGGAGCTTTACATACAGACATTTATTATCTGGAGTTCTGCAGGCTGGAAGTCCAACATCAAGGTGTTGCAAGTTTGGTTCCTTCTGAGGGCTACGGGGGAAAATCTGTTCCATGCCTCTCTCCCAGCTTCCAGAAGCCTCAAGCATCCCTTGGCTTGTAGATTATGTTCTCCTGTGTCTTCACATCATCTTCCTTCTGTAGGCCTCTCTGACTCTTTATGTGGATTTTTTTAAATAAGGACCCCAGTCGTGTTGATCAGGGACCCACCCTACTCCAGTATGACTTCATCTTAACTAATTTATATCACCAAAGACCTTATTTCCAAGTCAGTGCACATTCCAAGGTACTGGGGGTTAGGACTTCAACATATGAATTTGGGGGACACAATTCAACCCATAACACATGAGGATAGAACTAAATTTGAAGTTAAGAAATGCCAGTTCACATCCCAGCCCTGCCACAGTCTGGCTGCGTGATCTTAGACAATCGGAGGAGGTCTGGGTCTCCTTGCTCTCTTTCGCCAACAATGAAGTAACCACACCTGCCTCCCAGGGCTGTGAGAGGGACAGATGAAGGACATCTGCAAAAGCCCTGAGCTAACTCTAAAGGGCTGGGGTGGCTCTCACTGGCTTGCCTCCCACCCTTCTCTGACTAAAAGGTTGGCTCCAGAGGAAGACGTAACTTCTGGCATGAGCCTGCCTGCCTTCCCCCTCTTTCTTGAATTAAACCTTGTGGAGGATCCTCCATGCTGCTCCAGTTGGAAGGGGCCTCTTAGAGAGAAACTCTACCGCGGGCAAAATACCTTCAATTCCCTTAAAGGAAAAAAAAAAATCCCTTTTGGTCCACAGATGGGTAATTGTATTCACTGTTTCCAAATGTCAAAATGCCAGCCTGGGCCAGCTTTCCACTGAGATCAAACAGGCTCCCTGGGCCTCCTTTCTACTGATGTGGGCGTGCATTTAGCCACGGTGTAAAAAGCTGAATTCTGAGCAGAGTGGGCTGGGCAGACTGTGCTGTTCACAGCAGAGATAGGGAGTCAACCCTCCTCCCGCAGCAGACACCAAGAAATCCTGCCACTCCCAGGGCAACCTTCCAAGCTCCCCAAAACACAGTCTCTCTTGCCCAACACGGAGAAGGAAAAATGGGAACATCTCTTAGTGAAGGCTACTGTGGCAATCAGATTACAACACATAAATGTATCGAATCAGCATCTTGTACACCTTAACCTTACACAATGGTACAGATAAATTATATCTCAATTACGAACCGAACTAGAACATCTCCTGAAAATAATAAGTCAAGCAAGATTTTCCAGTCTAGGTGTTTAATTTTGTGATTAAAGGCCAGATGAAGTTTTATCATGAACTGATATTTGTTGGGGCTTTTAGAAACGAAGCTAGTGACCCAGCATTGACAAGGTGGAGGCAGATGTGCCCTTGTGCCCATCCCTGGGGGTGTGGAAGTTGAATTTCCCTTTTCCCATGGCATCCTGGGAATGGGCTACCAAAGTTAAACAGTGTCTTTATCCTAAGAAAGAATCAGACAAGTTTACAAAGTCAAAGACAGCCCTCACAGCATTATTTACAATAGCAAAGAAGGCCAACAACCTAAATGCCCCCCCTGGACCACCCGGGGTCTCATCTCCAGTGTTAGCTCATCTGAGAAGCCCCCAGGGCCCCCCAGGACTCCACTCTTAGCCCCACCACACCTCTTGCACACCTCTGCCATAGCAACTGCTTGCACTATGATCCTTTGTTTGGCATGTTTCTCTCTCTCTCTCTTTTTTTTAAGTAATCTCTCCACCTAACATGGGGCTTGAATTCATGACTGGGAGATCAAGAGTCACACGCTCTATGGACTGGGCCAGCCAGGTGCCCCAGCATGTTTCTCTTTGAACTATACTGGAGCTCAGCAAATCACAGTAGCCCTGCCCACCACCTGCTTTTGTAAATAAAATGTGTGGGGACACAGCCACCTTGCTTGTTTATATGTTGTCTATGGTAGCTTTTGCAAAGAAGACTATATGATCCACAAAATATAAAATATTTACTCTCTGTCCTTTTACAGAAAGAGCTTGCCAACTCCTGAACTATGCTATGAGCACTTTGAAGAAAAAGAACATCTTATTCATTTCCATATCTCGTAAAGCCTGTGCAGTGCATGTACGCTGTGAGTAAGGCATACGTGGTTGCTGGGTCAGTCGATGAACCCAAACTGCCAAACAGGCAGTGGTTCTCACAAGTGTATGCGCATCAGACCCACCCTGGGCGTTTGCTAAAATGTACGTTCCCAAATTACCACAAGTCTGATTTGTTCAGTCCAGGGTGAAACTAGGGAATATGCATTTTATTCCCCAAGGTGATTCTGATGCTAATGGACTTTAAACCAGCCCTGTCAGAAGACACTGATGGTGATCAGGCAGGTTTCTTGCAACACAGTGGACTAGATAACCTGAGTCCTCTGCTACTTGCTAGAGAGAAGCCTATAGAAACTTCCCTGACATAGAGAGCGAAAGTCATAAAAACCATTAAAGGAAATGTCCAGGGCACAAAAACGAGGCAGGAACTGATCAACCAGAGCAATTGTGCAGGTGCCCAGTGGCCATCCTGGGTAGGGGAGGTGCAGAGTTTGGGAACCTAGAGGCTGGCGTGTTAGTAGGTAGCCGGGGTCAGAAGACAAGGCGTTAGCCCCACAAGTGACAGCAAATGAGGATCGAAGACCCCACCAGAAAGCAGGGACCCTTGACAGACTAAACTTCAGTGAAGGATAGATTAGAAAAGCCCTCCCACCAGCACAGAGGAGCCAATCAACACACTAGTCTCTCTCACATCATCCTTTAAGAACTCATGCACATAGCTCGTTTGCACTCATACTCCATGCTAGCAGCTACATTCCCCATGCGCTTGAAGAACGCCAAGTGGACAAATTCACCAAAAAGGCCAAGCTAACTATGATCATAAGTCAGAATTTTGTGGTTGTTTTAGAAATTAAATTGGTAGCCTAGTGTTGATGGGGGGTGGGGGTGGGTGTCTGGGGAACCTGGAGGAAGCACCTGCAAAATCCCCTTGGAATGTATCACTCAGCCCCAGCTGCAAAGTGTGTCCACTGAAAATGAGCTCACACACCACAATTACAAAACCATGGGAGCCACTCAGTAGACACAACCAAGTACAAATAACAGAGCACCACATTCTGCTGTTTCTCACCACCGTCCTGACCCCATGAGGTCCCAGCCTTCATCCCCTCCAGCTGGGACTGCTGCTTCAGCCCTGTCCTCACTGCAATATGTTGCCCACCTTGGCCATCAGAGCGAGCTTGTGAAAACATTATCTGATCTTGTCTTTCCTCTGCTCAGAACCCTCCAGAGCGTCTCCATTTCATGCTGAGTAAAATGGTGAGGCTTGACATCTCCAGTCCCTTGCTGCATTTTAGATTCCCACCTAACCCCTCACTCCAGGCCCAAAGGCATTGTGCGTTCCTCCAACACACCCCCTAAATTCTGAGTATTTTACTTCCTTGGCTTGTCTGTTGTCTCTCTTCCTTGCGATAATGTAAGCACAAGGCAGGAGTTTTGTCTGTTTGGTTCTTCACTGAGTCCCTGGTGCCTAAAACAGTACCTGGCACATACCAGTTGCTCAATATGTGTTGAATGAATGAATGAATGAATGAACACATGAATACAATAGAAAAAAACACTGTTGAATTTTAATAAAAAGAGTAACTTGATCATATTAATTGTTTAGAAAAATCACTGTTCACATGAAAACCATGACCATCATTCCCCACCTACTATCTATGTGTATTGATTTAACGGCCACAGCCTCTCCTCCTTGTGAGGTCAAGGGGAAGCAAACCATTGTTACCGTAGATGAGTAGATTGAGCTCTGGAGACCTTACTGTCTCGCCGAACTTCACACAACCAGCAGCCCGCACTGGACCCAGGCTTTCCTACCTGCCAATCTTTCCCTAGTTTCAAGTTTCGGTATTAAATCTCTCTTGACACACAAGGAATTTAGAGCTGAAAACCTAAAATCAAGAGTTCCTTAAAGAATAGTCCCAGGGATGAAATGTCATTTAATGAGGGGCCTTGTGGTAGGATTATGTGTACAGACATTTGATCCAGGAAGGGCATGAAGTGGGTCATGGCTGCTTCTGCAGATTAAATGCCAACGTGGTTGAGTTGAGGTAGAAAGCCCACCTGATGGAACCAAGAAATCCCGGACTCCAGCCCCACCCCACCCCACCCCTCACCCTCCATTCGATGACCATTCTGGGCGTGTTTCCTCATCAACAAAGAAGCAGAAGCTTGGAATGAAGAGACGCCATGTCCATTCTAGCTCTACAATCCTATGTGTGGGAGGTTGATGGTTGAGCTTGAGAGAACCAAGGGCTGGCTCACTTTATCTAGTGGGCACTCTTCTGACCATGCCCCTCTCTGTGACATGAACCCAAACACACACAATTCTTGACTTCCCCAGTGAGCTGGTAACTACCATAAGCCAAAGCCCAGTGTCACTGGAAGATGCAGTAAGTTATCACCATAGGAATGACACATCATTTACTGACCTAGCACAGACAGCCTGCTTAAAGCTCAATGTCTGAGGCCCTGGTTCGAATCTTGGCTCTACCTTTCACAGGCTGGGCAACCCTCTGAAGGTCAGCCTTCCACCTCTATTCTCTCATCTGCAGCCACAACAAGGTGGTGGCATGGAGGGGGCTCAGTAAGACCAGCATCAGAAAGCACCAAGGACCCAGAAAGGGCAAAGTCTTTCTGTGAAATGAGCATCGTTGGGATGATCCGGGGATTCACAAGTGCTGTGAAGAGGAAGACCCTCCCTGGCTCACCCTCTGCTGTGCCCTTGCTCTCAGTCTCCTGAACCAAGGAGTGCGGGCCACAGCCCCAAACCCGAGGCCCCTCTGTGACCACTTGCTACTCCATCCCCTGGGGTTCTAGTAGAGCCCCTGCAGTCTCGAGAGTCACCCTGAAGGGGGTCCCCATGTGATAGCCAGAGGACAGACCCGCGGAGGGAATAAAGTTCCTGGCGCATGGGGACATTCACGGAACAGGAGTTCCCTTTCTGTCTCAGCTCTGTGTGGCTTGAGCATTCCACAAACACAAGAGTCTTGGAGATTGTGGGGTGCAGGGCAGGGGACCTCTCTCCATTTCACCAGACCCAGAGTGAGGCTAGAGGAGACCAAGAGGGGCAGGGTGCACCTGGCCAGGCCTGAGCACAGAGGTGATTTGCGGGACTCTCATGCGAGCAGACCGGGCTCAGGCAAGTGAGGGCCCCTGCCTGGTGCAGGGAATTTGCTGGGGTTACTGGGACTTCAGTGTGAGCACAATGGCGTCCCAGGAAGCCAGCTGAAGGGAAAACAAGATTACACAAATCCCGCCGGCTCATGGACTCATCGGGTTAATGAGGCTTGATGCCTGCCACTCTGTGGTAAAAGAAATTAACTGTGGCCCTGGTACCCGCCTCACATGATGGGAGACGGAGCCTCAGGCTGCACATTTGTGGACCAGCTCTTAACAGGCTGGCCTTGACTGTGGCCTTGAGGGGGAGCCCTCCTCCTTCCTTCAGTCTGTCCATCCATCAAATACTGAGCAGTCCTCTCCTTAAAATTGACCTATGACCAGTCTAGCCTTGACAGGTAGTATATGATAGGTATAATATCATAGGTATAATAATATCATAGGTATAATGATATCATAGGTATAATAATCATGATGAGTGATAGTTGAGTGCTTACTATGTGCCACTCACTTGCTTTACTCCAGATAATACCCAAACAATCTTATAAGATGGGGACTATTATTATCCCACTTCACAGATTAGGACAGGAGCGATATGCTTTCCCAGGGTGCAGAGCCAGGATCTGAACCCAGTGTGGAGAACTCAGTGCAGGGCTCAGGAGGGCAGAGGCCAGTTCTTTGAAATGGCATTGGGACAGATATCGCGGAGGAGGTTCTGGGCTAACTCTTCACCTCTCTGAGCTTCAGTCCTCTGCCCAGGTAACAAGTATAGGAAGCCCTGCCTCACAAGAGTGAATAAGGATTAGAAGTGGAAATGCATGTAGAGTAGGGACCTCAGCACATGACAAAGAGCAGTGCAGAAGAATGGTGTGAACCCACAGCCCTTGTCTGACAGCCCAGGAAGGCAGGAAGGGCCACAAGGTCAAGGTGCAGTGAGGCCTAGTGACCCTGGGAGTCAGATAGCCCTGAGATTGGAAGCCTGGCCCACTGACCAACTGTGGGAAGTTGGACCCAACCACAAAATCCTCAACAGTAGGGCCCTGGCTAGAGGCCCCTTCATCTGTTTAATGATGCTCAGTCCAGGGCCTGGCGCATAGAATGCTGGATGGATAGTGGATGTTTGGGTGGATGGATGGATGGGTGGATGGATACATGGATGAATGGATGGATGAATGGGCAGATGGATGGATGGATGGATGATTGTTAGATAGTGGATGGGTGGGTGGATGGATGAATGAATGGGGAAGGGACGGATGGCTGGATGCACACATGCACAGGTGGGTAGATGGATGGGTGGATGGATGGGTGAGTGGATGATGGATGGATTGGTGGATGGGTGGGTGGGTGGATGGGTGGATGGATGGTGGATGGATGGGTGGGTGGATGGTGGATGGATGGGTGGATGGATGGATGGATGGGTGGATGGGTGGGTGGATGGATGGGTGGGTGGATGGGTGGATGGATGGGTGGATAGATGATGAATGGATGGGTGGATGGATGGGTGGATGGATGGTGGATGGATGGTGGATGGATGGATGGGTGGGTGGATGGGTGGGTGGATGGGTGGGTGGATGGGTGGGTGGATGGGTGGATAGATGATGAATGGATGGGTGGATGGATGGGTGGATGGATGGTGGATGGATGGTGGATGGATGGATGGGTGGGTGGATGGGTGGGTGGATGGGTGGATGGATGGGTGGGTGGATGGGTGGATAGATGATGAATGGATGGGTGGATGCATGGATGGATGATGGATGGATGGGCGGATGGGTAGATGGATAGGTGGATGATGGATAGGTGGATGGATAGATGCTGGATGGAAGGAGAGTTGAGTGGATGGGAAGCATGGACACAAGGATAGATGGATGGGTGGATGGGAGACGCCTGGGTGGATACATGGATAAAAGGATGGGAGGGTAGATGGACAGAATTTCAGAACTAAGAGGGGCGGATCAGCTCAATGTACCTCTTCCTCTTCAAGTAAACAAAGCCCTGAAGGGAGAAGGTGACTTGCTGAAGATCACACAGCCAATTAAGCCCTCAGGGTTTCCACCCTGCCCCTCCTCCCTTCGAGTTTCCTGGTGTCATTTATCACTTAGATTGTGACTTAACTTGCAGCAGAGAATGTGGATCATACCACCCATGGTCCCTGGCCTCTGCCATTGTGGTCCTGCCTCATTTAGCCTTCACAGGGATACCGCCACCTCCTCCAAAGGCCATACTCTCCCCTGTCCTCCGGGATGGCCACCTCACCTAGGGGACCAGGCAGCCAGTGCCAGCTTTAATACTGCTATGGGCAACAATAATCATCATAGCCTTTATTTGATGTCCTATGTAACTGAACCTCCGTGGGGATGACAAATAACAATGAAATAATATCAGGAATAGGCATGGCTAACATTTACTAGGACTTAAGTGGCACGGACGTTGTGCTTAGCACTAATTTCACTCAGTGGGGTGACCATCATTCTTTTACAGATGAGGAAACTGAGGCACAGAAGGTTAAGTGACTTACCTAATGCCGCGCAGCTTGAAATTCAAGACACCCAGATCAGAACCCATCTGACTGCAGGCTTGTGCACCTAGCCTCTTTCTCACACTGGCTCTCGCTGGCTCCCAGATTCCGCAGACAAATAAAGCCCCTGATCACAGTCAGCTGCACCTCTGTGGGAGATTTCACAGCCTTTCCTACTCAACTTCTCATGAATCCTCACAAAGGGGGGAGAGTGGGTCCAGGTGAGTCCTGCCCTCACCTGGACTCTAAAGCTCTCTCGCTCACCTGAGTCCTGGAGGACTTGAAGTGAGCAAGCTTGGGTTCTCCCCCGAATTCTGCCACTAACTGGCTGTGCAACTCAAGGAAAATCACTGAGTTTCTCTGAGCCTCCTAAATAACATGTAAGACTCCTTCTGTTTTTTAGGGTTATGGTTGTCAGGGAGAGAGACTAAATCCCAGGGCCAGGGTTTTTCAAAGTTATCCTGGGGGCTTGGATGCCTTGACACCTAAGTGTCAAGGAAAGGCCATTTAAAAAGGAGCTGCCTGCATAAAAAAGAGGGGGTGGGGAACCTTGAAGCCCGCTGGAAGATTCCTCACTTCTAAAGCTTCTGTGGGAGCGGAGAAGAACTTTACAAGCAGCTTTGGACACTGGGCAGCCGGTCCGCCTGGCCACAGGAGAGGAGGTGAAACAGAGATGCAATCCCACTGAGGTTTTTGTTCAAACAGCAGAAGAAACTGTCTAAACATTGGCCGGGCCACCAAGGCTGCCAGGGCCTCCTGAAAGCTTGTCATTCCAGGAGCTAAGAGGAGAGACCTGCACGGCCCCACAGTAGCGGGGAGCTCTGCCAGCCAGGGCACTTCAAAGATGCTGACGTGTCCTTGTCTGGGGGCCACAGGGACTCCTGCAGCCCGCACAGAACAGGTGTTGCACCCTGAAAGAGCTGCTTTGGACCAGGAAGCCTAAGCAGGGCACGCAGGAGCTGGGGACTGAGGGAAGGTCAGGGCCCAGCTGCAGGAAAATCAGTGAGGCAGCAGGATCCGCCATCTTGTCTGTTGGACTCAGAACCAGTGAGCTCTTTCCTTAGTCCCTGCCGTTCCTGGGGCCAGCTGCTCAGCACTCCTCACTGCCCACCAGACTGGGCGAGTAGGTGGGTTACCACTGGCTGCTTGCACCAAAGGAAAGGAGCCTAGTCTGAGACACCAGAGGCAGCCCCTGATGCAAATGACATCAGTGCCCCACCATTGTGCCTGGCACACTGCAGACATTCTCAGAACACACCAAAGGACTTCCCTCTCTCTGGCTGCAGGGGCTCGCCTGGCTTGGCAAATGGGGCAAGCCGGGAGTGCTGGAAAATGACACTCTAGGAGCCACCCTCAACCAGTGAGGGACGAAAGTCAGAGGATAAATCCCCTGGGGCCCCACCCGCTGTGGGGAGCTCTGGGGTGTGTTCTGCACACTCTCAGAAGCACCAGGGGACTGGGTCCTGGTCGCCCACGAAGGAGTCCTGCTCATTTCACTCCCTGCATGCCTTCCCTCCCCTGGGATCACTGCCCCCATGAATTACTGGAGTCAAGTCCTCACCTTGGGATCTGCTTTGGGGGAACCTGCCCTTAGACACAACCCTGTAAGTAAAGGTGCCATGTCAAAGGGGAACTCCAAGACACCCCTGTCCTTAATTCCCAGTCATTCTCAGCTCGTCCTTTCACTGGGTTCCTTCTCATTTTAGTTATCTGGATACTCACGTGGTGATCCCGATTTCCAGTTCCAGCCTTGCCTTGCAGTGGGCATTAGACCTGGGGATCATTTTCCAGGCTCCCTACATCGTGTTCTCCACCTGGAGTCACTCAGGCAGATGCTATTCTCTGGACCCCGGGTGCAGGCAGCTCCTTCTTCTGAGGCTGCCCTTCTGGGGACAGAATTGCCAGTGTGACTCATTCTCATATATCTCACTTACTCTCACAAATTTTCTACAGCACATTAGTCCCATGAATGAGGTAGGACCAAGAAGGGAGAGTCAGCGATAACCCCATGTGTCTGGATTAGGCCAATGGGTGGATGGTGATGTCATTCAACCAAAGATGACCCCTGGGGTGAAGGGAAGGTTAAGTTTAAAGTGCCTGAAGACAATCTGGATATGATGTCCAGGTAGAGCTATGAAGCTCAGTCTTAGCTGGCTAGATGGAGCTAAGAAATTTCCATCACAAGGTTGGTGGGCTAAGCCATCAAGTGGATGGGATTCCCCAGAGCCAGGGCCTGATCCAGGTTTCAAGGGGCCAGGAGCTTATACAATTTCTGGGGAGGTGCTTATTAAGAAAAAAAAAAAACAACTCAGAGCACCTGAGTGGCTCCGTTGGTTAACTGTCAGACTCTTGACTTCAGCTCAGGTCATGATCTCAGGGTCGTGAGATGAAGCCCCGTGTCAGGCTTTGTGCTCAGCCTGGAGTTGCCTTGAGATTCTCTGTCTCCCTCTCCCTCTGCACCTCCCCCCCGCTCACGCTCTAAATAATTAAATAAAATCTTAAAAAAAAATTTTTAATAAAATATATCTTTTAAAAAGGGAAAAAAAACCCCACAAAATTATGAAAACAAAATTGCAAGCCCTCTCTTGGAACCTTGGAAGGGACCCATGCAAGTGAAGGATGCTGAAGCATCTGCTTTGTTAACTTCATAGCAAATCCACCTGCGTTGGGGCCTAGGAAACAGGTACATTAGAGTGAAAGGATTTTCTAACTTCTGTCCCCATCACTAGAGCGTGGGCATGTTGAGGTCTGGAGTTATGTCAAGTTCACCTGTGGCCCCAGGGCCTTGAACAGTGAATGACTATATTAGCAGAGTTTAGTGCAGGGAGCAAAAATATGTCTAAATATTTTCACAGGAACGTATTCAGTATGAGGACATAGGTGCTTACAAAATTGCTGGATGGGCTGCAGGTGTGGAAGTTATGAGCTGTTGCTGGACTTCTGGCTTCCAGGTCACCTCATCACTGCTTTGATTCTGAACTCAAGAAACTGCAGGAAATCCCTGCTGATGCCCCAGCATCCCCACACCCCAGAACTGATAAGCAGAGCGTGGGACACAGAGTGTGTTCACTGCAAAAGCTCATGTCTGCCAGAACCTGCCCATCAACTGTCATTTTCACAGAAAAAATTCTGCTTTCTAAATCTTGCACAAGTTCATCTTGTTGGCAGAACCTTAATTACATCCAGAATCCTAGAAGCAAGGGAGTCTGGGACATGCAGCCTTTATCCGTCTATCCCCTGGGAAGTAGCAGGGTGGGGAAGATCATGAGAAGGGGTGCAAAAGGATGCAAGGTGCCTGCAGAAAGTGTTGAAGGCAACAGCACAGAATGGGTGCTATCTTAGTTATTTATTGCTACATAGCAAAAGACTTAGTAGCTTGAAACAGCATTTGTAATCTCGTGGTTTCTGTGGGTCAGGAATCCAGGCACAGCTTAGCTGGATGCTCTGCTCCATGGTCTCTGACTGGATGCTATCAAGGTATGGGCCCAGGGACTGTGGTCTCATCTGAAGGCTCCACTGGGGAAGGGTCTGGTCATGCGGGGAGTGTTGGCCGCATTCAGGTCCTCGCGGCTATTGCCCGAGGCCTTGACTCCTCACTAGTTGTCGGCTGGAAGCCACCTTCAGTTTCCTGCCTGGTGGGCCCTCCCATGTGCCGTCTGACTTCATCAAAGGCTGCAAGCCAGGAAGTCGATAGAATCCACTAGCAAGATGAAAATCAGTCTTTTAAAGCCTAACAGCAGAAATGACATCACATCATGTTTACCATATTCTTTTTTTTTAAAAAGGTGTATTTATTTATTTATTTGAGAGAGAGAGAGAGAATCTCAAGCCGACTTCCACTGCATGAGGAGCCCAACACGGGGCTCAATCTCACAACCTTGAGATCAGGAGTCAGATGCTCAACCGGTTGAGCCACCCAGGCTCCCCCATGTTTGTTATATTCTAGTGTTACCAGCGAGTCACTAGGTCCAGCCCCCACTCAAGCTGAGAAGCTTATACAGGGCACAAACACCAGGAGGTGAGGGTCATCAGGGGCCGGGTTTGGAAGCTGGCTATTATGGGTGCTAAGCAAACAATTGTTCCAGAGGGAGGTCATCTGGCTGCCCACACACGGATGGCCCCATGTGGTCATTGTATCCTGATGGAATCACCCAGCTCAAAGTTCCCAAAGGATATCAGCCTGGGTGTGATCTCACCAGAGGACAGACTGAAGACCACTTCACTGGGACCAATACATACGACATGGGGGGATGAACCACAGGCAAGCGTCCTTTATGGTAGGAGAGTTACCTGCCACATGGGCTAGACGTCCGAATGGGTTGGATATCTTGGCATACTTATCATTGTGTCAATTTGAGTTCATTTTACAAACTTCTCCTCTCCTAAAATTTGTCTCCTTTTGTCTCTTTTTCCACTTTATGGCCTCCAAAATCCACACGGTAGACAGTTGTGACCATAGAGATTCATTCATTCTGGCACACCTACTATGCGCCTTCTCTATTCCAGTGACTGTGCTCAGGAAGCCCAGTTTAGTGGTGGGAAAGACACAGCAGACGGGGTCGGGATATGACAACTAGGTATGACCAGAGACAAGCATGGGGAAGGGGCCTTCGACTCCAACTTGGGGACACAGAACGGCTTCCCACAGGAAGTGACTCCTAAGATGTGTCTCAGAGCTTGAGTAAGGATTTAGTCTGAGGAAGAGCAGACAGGACACTCCAGGCAGAGGAGAAATTGTGGCCAAGTCTAGGGGTGAGACACAGAGACGGAGCAAGTAGAAATGGGCAGATTGAGATACTGAAGGGAGCTGCATGTCTACAGCACATTCCCCAGCCTGTGCCCCTGGAATGTTTTTCATAAAGAATGTAGTGGTTTGAGGCACCTTATTTCATCCTTGTTCAAACTAAAAAGGAAAGCAACTAAGACACTTAATGAAAGTTTGGTAGACGAGGACATCAGCCAGTGGAAAGGAGAGAGTCAGTTCCTATTACTTCCCAAGATCAGAATGCATACTTCACCCTGGGAGAAGCAAACTGCCTCTCTGCACCTCAGTGTTTCCATCTGTCAATGGGGCTGACTCTATTTCATGCCTACTCAGTCACCAGGGATTAATAAAAACTTGGTTCCCAGGCAAAGTCGCTTTCTGACGAGCAATCCCCTCAGTTCAAGGCCTTTGAGTTCCTCAGGATGAAAGAAAATGCACACGTAAAATTCTATGATTCCCTAAGAACAAAGTGCCCTGACCAATTTGTGGGCTTGTGGAATAAATAAGTGGCTCGCTTAAGGGGAAAGCAGAGCGGAGCCAGGGAGGAGAGAAAGCAGTGAAAACGAGGAGGTGGTTTATAAAGGCAGGAATAAGGGTGGGAACACACCACACACAACAGAATGTGCAGTGGTCAATGAAAGTGGTGTTGACAAAGCAACTTTAACGATGTGTGAATATGCTCAACAGGATATGAAGAAAAGAGAAAAATAACAAGATACAAACTTGCATGCATAGAGTCACAAGAATTATCCCAAGAAAATAGGTGTGCAGGGGGAAAGAAGAGCAAGGAACTTTGCTTAAAGAAAACATCCAGGTCATGGAACCACAGCGCTGGATTTTACACATGATTCTTCAAGTTTGCCAAATTTTCTAGGAAGGGCATGTTATGCTTTGAAGTCAGAAAAGAGAAGTGTTTTGAAATGACTATAGATGAACAAGCAGGCGGAGGAGAAGGAGGGGGGCAATGGATGGCAGCTGAGAAAGAGGAATGGAGGAATATACTGGAAAGGACGAAATGCAGGCCATTCCCCCAAACAGGCTGTGTGCCAGACACAGCACAGGCCTGGTGGCCAACAGAAAATAAAGAGATGAGGACACACCATCCACGGAGCTTCAGTCTGGGGAGAGCCTGCAGAGTAGCAGCCCGTCTGAGTACCTGTGCTGTGTGCCAGAGCCCAAGGGGACACAGGAGCTGGGGGGAGATGAGGTCTAGGGAGATCCAGGAAGGCTTCCTGTAGGAGGCAACACTTGAGCTGAATCTTGAATGAGTTCTAGAAGATAGCCTGATACAGGGAGGGTGATGGGAAGGAGTGAGCAAGAGGAGACAGGCATCCCTGAGAAGGCTAATTGTTGAAGTTTGTCACAAGAGATGGTTAAAAAGAGTGTCTTTCTAACTAGGCCAGCCAACATATGGTCCCAAACATCAGCCTGCACATCCTCATCTCTGTGGGTTATGAGGTTTACATTGTTAATATCCTCGTATTTGAACAGTGTTCTGTATTTTTCTACATCATCTCATCCTGTGCTCTGACAACTTTCTCATATAGGTAACATTGCAGTTATCCCTTTATATGGGATAAATCTGAGATGGGGAGAAAAGTGCCCTGGGGCGGGGGAGGGGGGTATAGGAAACTTGAATGTGGACCACATTGTGTGCGGGCTGCTGTGAACTGGATTGTGCCCCCCCAAATTCATACGGAAAAGCCCTAAGCCCCAACATGACTATATTTGGAGATGGGGCATTTAAGGGGTCATTAGGGTTAAATGAGGTCATGAGGGTGGGACCGTGATCCAAGAGGACTAGTGTCCTTAAAAGAAGAGACCTCAGCAGCAAGAGTGCTCAGGGAAAAGCCAGGTGAGGACACAGGGAGAGAACAGCCACCTGCACGTTAAGGAGAGAGACCTCAGCAGAAACCAGCCCTGCCCACACCTTGATCTTGGCCTTCCAGCCTCCAGACTGTGAGGACATGCATTTCTGGCGTGGAAGCTCCCCCATCTGTGGCATTTTGCCAAGGTGGGGGCCTGGGCCTCAGGGTTCTGTTGCCATGGGTCCTTACAGCTTCCTCCAGCAAGGGCAGGTGCCGATGCTCAGTGTCCCAGTGACAGGGGCACAGGGCAAGCCCTCCGGAGATCCTTTGGGTGCTCTTTTGCCAGGTTTGGGATTTGTAGGCAGCATTCCCCAATCTCCAGCCCTCGGAGCCAACATTTCTCTCCAAAGACATCTTCTGATTTCTACTCCCTTGACCCTTTTAATGTCCTTGCCTTGGATTAAGGGTCCAATAGTTGGGGTGTCTAGGTGGCTCAGTTGGTTAAGTGTCTGCCTTCACTTCAGGTCATGATACCCGCGTGCTGGGATCTAGTCCCCTATCAGGCTCCCTGCTCATCGGGGAGTCTGCTTCTCCCTCTGCCCCTCCCTCCCCACATTCTTTCTCTATCTTTCTTTCTTAAACAAATAAATCTTAAAAAATAAATAAATAATGGTACCTAAATCATAGGCTAGTTTGAGGATTGGATGAGTTCATATATGCACACCCCATAGTCCACACATAAGTGTTAGCTATTCCTTATGCACTGAGCACCTACTGCATGCCAGGCTCTGAGCTGGGTGCCCTCCCTCTGCAACTGCTTCCCCTCTCAATAAAACTATCAACCCATCTTGTCAACTAGCTCAGAGACATTAATCTATCCAATTCTCTCCATCTACATTTCTTTTTTCTAAGATTTTATTTTTTTATTTGAGAGAGACAGCATGAGAGAGAGAGAGAGCACAAGCAGGGGGGAGGAGGAGAGGGAGAAGCAGACTCCATCTACAGGCATCCAGTCCAAAACCTGGAATACTTTTCCTCCAGGACCCCTCCCTATCTTCCTCAGATCACAGCTCATATGTACCTTCAGAAACATTCTCCTGACTACCCTGCCATCCTCTATCCAGCCCATTCCCCTATTATTCACTTTTATGGCACCTCATACCTGGCTACCAGAGCTGTAGCAGTCAGGATAGGCCAGGTTCTGCTGCAGCAAAAACCAAGCCCCAAATCTCAGTGGTTTCTCATGCTACATGTTCACTGTGGGCTGGCCGGGGGGCAGGGGGCAGGGAGCAGGGCTAGCTCCTCGTGGTCACCCTGGGAGCCAGGCCTCACAGAAGCTTCATCTTGACATGTGCTCCCACGTGGACCAGAGCAGGGGGGAGAGAATGTGGCAGATGATACATCAGCGCTTAAAGCTCCCACTCATCACTCCAGTGCATGGCTCTTGCTCACATTTCATTAGCCAAACAAGTCACGGCCACATCTAACCTCAAAGAGGTTGGGAAAGTACGGTCCTGTCATGTGTCTGATGAGGAATGGGGGAACAGTTTCTGCAGAACGTCATTGGTGACCACCATAGTAGCGCTTACCTCAGTTGTGAATTTACCTGCATTTCTAGGACTGGTTTACATCTGCTTCTCCCCCTAGACTATAGTTCCTGGGAAGAGGGTCCCTGTCTGGTTTTGCTCATCATTGCATCCCTGGTGCCTTGCACACAGTAGGCATTCAATAAATAGTTACTGTACTTAGTAATTATTGAAAAGTGACTATCCCAATATCACCCTATGATAAGACCTGGATTCGAGCCCACAGCTATCTAACATAATGACTTATATCCAAACCAATGTTTGAGTTCTATTAACTATAGCCTAAAATTTGGCACCTTCTCTGGAATTAAGTTTTGTTCTTTTGTTTTGTTTTGTTTTTAATTCTGAAAGGGTTAAGGTAGGCATAATGTGATTAATTCACATCTTGATGGGAATGAATTCAATCAGATTGTCATTCCTCTCAAAGCCTGGCTCAGCTCTACCTCAGAAACTGAGTCTGGGGCAGAGGGTAGAGGTGGACATGGTTTTAATGAGGTAAGAATGAACAGGAAGGAGGCAGGACTCATGTTGGAACTTTTACCACCTGGTTACATTTTGAGATGGGATGACAATCTTGAGCCATTTCTAAGTTTTGTCCCCAGTGGACTCTGGCTGTGCAAATGATCCAAGGCTGTTGGACAACACCGATTCCTTCCTTAGAAGGCGCTACCTCTGAGAAACTAAGCCATGGAAGATGAACATACAAGTAAGACAAGAAATGTGCAGGAATATAACTTTCTCTTTTCTTAATTGTGGTCCAAAGTCATTTTGCCAAGAATAAGCAGGCCTAGATATGAAATACTTTTACTAAAATTTACCCCCACGCACTCAACACCCTGCAATCCTCAGGGTTGTGTGCAGTGGGGTCCCAAAGCGCCCTCGTGTGTAGAACCTGAGTACTAGCAGCCCGCCACAGACCTCAGTGGCCAAACACACCCCTTAAATCTTGCAAAGGGAGGTCTGTGTTTTCCAAAGTATGTTTCCTAAGACCTTTTGTTGACAGCCACATGCATATCAAACTCAATGCAAAATGGCTAAAAGGCAGGCTTTAGCAGCGGAATTTCAGAAGGACAGGAAGAGTAAGAAAAGATTGTTGTAAACAGCTATGGGACTAGGAATCATGTGTCCCCAGGAGCGAAGCTATTCTGATATTTTCAGTAATTGCAGCTTTTCCTAATTGCCTGCTTGCGTTGCCCAAATGAAAGAGGAAGAAGAATCTCCTGTTTTTAAGGAAAAGAGTAGACATACTTGGGAAGTAACCAAAGTTAGGGGCAGGACAAGGGGGAGTGTTAATGCAGCACAGACATTTTTGCTTTGAGAAGCTAAAGAATTCAGCAAAGACTTTTTTCCAAGAGTTATTAGCGTGTTTTAAAGTGATCTGCGATTTCCTCTCACATCTTGGTTCTCAAAAGCCTGAGTGAGAAGTGCCCTCAGGTAGGGCATTTACATTTTAGCCTGGGGAATCTCCTGCCTGTGAAAATATACTTCTGCAGGCTTTACTACTCGTGGCTCAGAAGCACTAATATCAATGCAAGAGGTTTTTACCCTCAAAGGCAAAGCATCCCTGGCACTTCTACTGGCTTCATTCTTGTGGCTGACTTGAATTTAAATATTCCCTCAGGAAAGCGCCCACACCGCAGCATCTGCTGCACCCCAAGCAGAGGGGGAGCCCCTCTCCTGCCAACAGGATCTGCTGAAGGAGTTTCCCCGACTCTAAATGCCAAGGAAATTCTTATCAAGCCAGAGCTTCTTTCTGTGGGAAGGGAGGCCAGACACTTGGAAAGACTTAAGACAGACAGATATGATCCTACTCATAAAGAATCCACAATTATAAGTAACACTTATTTAAGAATTTAAGAATAAGAAAAGAGAGAAGAAAAGAGGGAATTAAAAAAAAAACACTAAAGAATAGAACACTTCTAGAATTAAATTGAGAAAGGGATGAAAGAGACCAGTGTGAAAGGTACGACCACAGTATATAAGTGTGTTCACAAAGTTGCCTTTCTTCAGCATGGGGCCACCCTTCGGGAGGTTCCCTTCCTGAGGACAACCATGACATTTGTCATCCATGGAAGGCTGATAATTCCAGCTCCGGGAAAGAAGTTTCCTCCCCTGGAGAAGCAGTGGTTGTGAGAATCTCTGAAGGGTTAGCCGAGGGCCTTTCTGGAAAGTTCTGGAAATGTTTTCCTGTGGCAGTCTGTCCCCGGTGGGAGGCGGGAAGATGTGGCCTCTCAGAGGGCAACCACTGTCCCATCTCGGTCCCCTAATATTTTCTCCAAAGGTCGTTTGAAAAGAGAAAATTCAAATCAAGTAAATTTTCTTTTCTTTTTTTTCTTTCTGGTCATTGGGTACGGAAGACTGAAACGGCTCCAGGAAAGCCGGGTGAGTACTCAGCAAAGGAGCAGTGGGAGACAGTAAAGTCGTGTTTCTAAAATACCCATGCCCCACGTGCAGCCTCCTGAAGCCGGACGGGGCACGATGCTCCAAGGCCACCAGTGACCGTGTGTCTCCAACAGAGGCAGGAGCCGAGAACTCTCCACGGCAGGCGGAACCTGAGAGGTAGCGCAGGCGCACGGCTCATGTCTCCCGGGCTGACCCTCTTCAGCGCTATTGTCGTCTTGGTTCTGAGCTAGATCTTAGGAAAGGACTTCTCTCCGAAGTGCCCGCTGGACTGATACGCCTCCAAGTAAGCAACCAGCCAAGTAGCGGTGCTCCTCTCAGGTGATGGGGCCACCTGCCCAGAGCCCGAGAACCCAGTCTCCGTGGGGAAGTCAGGATCCAGCTGTCGGGAGCACCGACCTCCCTCAGTCTCTGAGAGTGTCTGCTTTCTAAGATGTGAACAGCAACTCAATGACCGTGAACCTTTCTCTTCAGTTTGTTTTTAGCTGAGAAACTAGTTTTGTAAAAGTCTCATTATTCGTTAAGCCCACTTTGGGGCTTGCTTGTTATTGCTGACTTCATTTTAGATACCAATTAGACCTAATTCTAAAATGTCTTTTTTTCCCCTCATTATTTATTCTGTTTATTTGAGAGGGGCTCACTTCCTGTGTCTATTTTAGAGTGGTTTCTAGGGAATTGATAGAGCTGTAAGTATTATGGTTTTCTATTCTTTTCATGGAAATGCCCGCATACAATATGCCTGTCATTTACATTTACATGAAAACACAGAGGCGCCTGGATGGCTCAGTCAGTTAAGCAGTTAGGCGGCTGCCTTCGGCTCAGGTCATGATTCTGGGGTCCTGGGATCCAATGAGCCCCACATTGGACTCCCTGCTTCTCCCTCTGCCTGCCGCTCTCCCTGCTTGTGCTCTCTCTCTCTCTCTCTCTCTATCAAATAAATAAATTTTTAAAAATCTTTTAAAAAAAGGAAAACACATACAAACACCCCCCACCCCCACCCCTGTCTCCCCTTACAAAGTGGGAACACTGCAAATGTAAAACTAGCCTTAAATCATTGTGAATGCTTTCTGATTCTCTTAGCTCCAGGCCCAAAGTGCTGTCTGCCAAAGGGAGATATTTCAAAGTTTAGGAACTCCTCTGCAACCTGCCCCCTGAAAGCCACCCAGGACCACAGGCAGCTGCCTCGCCAACCCCCCAACCTGATAAAGAACAAAGATAGGGCTGCACCTTGGTGAAGCTGAAAGTCCATGTTAACAAGTGAGCATAGGGGCACCTGGGTGGCTCAGTCGTTAAGCGTCTGCCTTCAGCTCAGGTCATGGTCCCGGGGTCCTGGGATCGAGCCCTGCATCAGGCTCCCTGCTCCGCAGGAAGCCTGCTTCTCCCTCTCCCACTCCTATTTGTGTTCCCTCTCTCTGTGTCATAACGTCCTGGAAACTGGGCCGTGCCAGGAGGGAGGGACATTTAACCCCCACAGAAAAGATTCAGTGGAGTAATTTCAAAAAGACTGGAGGCCAGGGTTAGGGAGCGAGGGGATGACTTAGAGACTAATAAAGCATTACCTTTCCGATGCCCCTGGAGGAGTAAAGGACAGAGAGAAAGATCCTTAGATAGTCTTCTCTTTCTATTCTGTTGTATTATAAACAAGTACATGAGAGTCCCAGGAAGTCAGAAGTAGAAATAATAGAATGGATGGGGAGATGGAGGGATGGACAGCTGGTTGGGTGGGGTGGATAGGCCAGGGGATGGGCGAGTGGACAGGTGGACAGGTGGATGGGCAGATGGATAGGTAGGTGAGCAGGTAGATGGAAGGAAGAAGGGTAGGTATGGGGGAAGAGTGGATAGTCAGGTAAGTAGATAAAAGCCTTTTCCTATTTTAAAGTTAATTACAGCACCCCCTTCAGCATTCACAGGTCTTTTATTTTTTAAAATTGCCATCAAATGCTGCATATAGTAACATGGGTACAATATGCCCACTGCAAGGGGACATGCACATTGGTATAACTTTTCCAGATAGTAAAGCTTATCAAGAATATTTAAAAGCTTGGTGCACACTAGTGTTCACAGCAGTACTACTCACAGTAGCCAAGAAGAGAACACAGCCCAAACGTCCATGGATGCATGAATGAATAAGCAAAATGTGGTCTATATGTACGATGGAATGTTCCGCCTTAAAAAGGAAGGAAATTCTTTTTTTTAAGATTTTATTTATTTATCTGAGAGATAGAGAGGGAGCAAAAGTGGGGGGGGGGCGGGCAGAGGGAGAAGCAGACTCCCCACTGAGCTGGGAGCCCAATGCCAGGCTCAATCCCTTGTTCCTGGGATCATGACCTGAGCTGAAGGCAGATGCTTATCCAACTGAGCCGCCCAGGCGCCCTGGAAATTTTTAAAAAACTTTTTAATAGTTCAACTAGAAACATAAGAATATTGATCAGCTACTGACCGAAGGCTGACTGCTGGTTCTCCACATGTGAACACAGTGTAGCTGACAGAGAATTTTTTTCCCCCGGGAATGGGATTAGATTGGCCCTTATCATTCCTCCTTGTTATCAAGACATTGCATTCAGTTTCTGTTTTGTTTTGTTTTGCCTTGCTTCGCTTTTCCAGCTTTATTGAAGTATAATTAACAAATAAAATTGTATATATTTAAAGGGTACAACGTAAAAATTTGATATACATTGCAAAATATTTCCCCCCCGCAGTCAAGTTAATTAGCGCATCCATCCCCTCACACTCACATAGTTACTTTGTGTGTGTGTGTTGAGAACACTTAAGTTCTTACTCTCCTAGCAAGTTTCAAGTACACGGTACAGAATTATTAGCTCTAGTAACAATGCTGAGTTTTGGATCCTCAGACTTTATTTATCTTATAATTGGAAGTCTATACCCTTAGACCAACATTTCCCCAATCCCCAGGCCCTGGCAACTACCATTCTACTCTCTATTTCTAGGAGTTTGACTGTTTTTTTTTTTTCCTTTTAGATTCCACATATAAGTAATATCACACAGTATTTGTCTTTCTCTGTCTGACTTATGTCACTTAGCAGAATCCCTCTAGGTTCATCCACGTTATCATAAATGGCAGAATTCCTTTTTTTATGGCTGAAAAATATTCCATTGTGTGTGTGTGTGTGTGTGTGTGTGTGTGTGTGTACACACATATCTCACACAATCCTTATCCGTTCATCTGTTTCCAACACGGAGGCTGTTTCTGTACCTTGGCTACTGTGACTAATTCTGCAATGAACATGGGAGTACAGATATCTGATACTTGCTGATTTCGTTTCCTTCAGATATATACGTAAAAGTGGGATTTCTGGATTGTATGGTAGTTCTATTTTTAATGTTTTGAGGAACCTCCATACTGTTTTCCCTAATGGCTGCACCGATGCACACTTCCACCAATCGTGTACAAGGGTTCCACTTTCTCCACCTAAAAGGGAGGGAATTCTAACACATGCTACAACATGGATGAACCTTGAAGATATTACGCTGAGTGAATTAAGCTAGCACAAAAGGATAAACACGGTATGATTCCATTCACATGAGGTCTCTAGAGTAGTCAAACTCATACAGATAGAAAGTAGAATGGTGGGTGCCAGGAGTGGGGAGGGGAAATGGAAGTCAGTATTTAATGGATACAAAGTTTGAGTTTGGGAAGATGAAAATGCTCTGGGTCATGGTGATGAACACATAATAATGTGACCGTACCTAATACCGCTGTAGTGTACACTTAAAAACAATTATAATGGTAACTATCATATATATTTTACCACTATTGAAAAATAAAAAAATTGGTGATCTTTCAACTTTTGTATAGCTTAATCAGTCCTTAGGAAATATGTCAAAATGCAGGCAAAGAATTATGCACAGTTCTATTCATCTGTTTACAGGAAACAATTTAAATGCCCCAAATTTGAGGACTAGTTAAGAAATGATGGAACGTCCACACTATGGATTATTATTCATCCATTGAGAATGAGGTTTACAAAATCATTATAAAGAAATGGATAATATGTAAGATCATTTATTATAGAAACAGGATACAAAATTGTATATGTAAACTACTACTAAGGTCATAAAGAAGAAAAAATTAGTCATAAAAAAGAAAAAAAGAGTATTATAAAGAAATAAGCCAGGGCACCTGGTGGAGCAGTCAATTCAGTGCCTGAATCTTGGTTTCAGCTCTGACCGTGATCTCAGGGTCATGGGATTGAGCCCTCATGGGGCTCTCTGCTCAGCATAGAGTCTGTTTGAGACTCTCTCTCCCTCCCCCTCCCTGCTCTCTCTCTCTCTAAAATAGACGAATAAATCTGAAGAAGAAGAAGAAGAAGAAGAAGAAGAAGAAGAAGAAGAAGAAAAGAAGAAAGAAGAAGAAGAAGAAGAAGAAGAAGAAGAAGAAGAGGAAGAAGAAGAAGAAGAAGAAGAAGAAGAAGAAGAAGAAGAAGAAGAAGAAGAAGAAGAAGAAGAAGAAGAAAGAAAAGAAAGAAACCAGAGCCTCTGGGTGGCTCAGTGGGTAGAGCATGCAGCTCTTGATCATGGGGCCCTAGGTTCAAACCCCAACTTGGGTGTAGAGATTAAATAAAAACTTTAAAAAATAATAATAAAGGAGATAAGCCAAAATATTAGTAGTGGAATGATGCATAGGAATTTTCTAGCGTTTTATATTTTTACCTTCTCTCCCAGTTTCCTACAATGTGCATGTGTTCCTTTGATGATGGTGGGTGGAATGAGGTAATGATGAGAGTAAGAAGTATGGGGAATCTGCTGTTTCCTTGGGCAAGCCATTTTCAGATTTATTTGGTGGTAAGGGAACTTGGTCTGAACAGGCATGAAGATTTTGTGTGCAGAGAAGTACATCAAAGGTCCCGCAGGGAGTGGGAGCCAGTGAGGGGAAGATGAGATGGGCGTGGCCATGAAGGAGCCATGGGCGTGGCCTGGAAGGGGAGGTGGGCGTGGTCAGCACAGGACTTCGACAGGTGCTTTAGTGAGTGTTCCTAGGCAATCTTCAGAGCAGAAGTACTCCCATAGATTTCTTCGTCCTGTGGTGAACCGGCCAGGCTGGATATCGAGGGAAAGTCGAAGAAAGGGCTCAGAGAGGTGGTGAAGTTGATTAAGAGCTTTTCAGAACAGAAATAACTGGTGGGGCTTTTTATGCTGTAGAGATGGGGTTGAGATGAAGAGCAGGTTTTCCAGGGACTGTTGAAAAGGGGAGGGGCTGACGTAAACGTTCTGGCCATGAAAGCTGCTCAAGAGTTATTACTAATGTTACCTATTCATTCGACAACCTGCTATGTTGGTGCTGCTCTCGGCTCTGCAGACACATTCGTGAACAAAACAGACATCCCTGCTCTCATGGAGCTTACATCCCAGTGGGGACAAATGACAGCAGACATAAGGAACATGTCCAAAGGGGGCTGCACACTGCATGCCAGGCAAGCACCACCCCCATGTTGGGATTGAGGAAACTCGGGTTCTGTTTTCTCATGCTCCACTCTGCCTCCCCACCTGTTGATACT